>NW_021703768.1:49047959-49306481 GCF_005190385.1 Monodon monoceros
CTCCCTATCCCACCCCTCTAGGTGGTCACAAAGCACCGAGCTGATCTCCCTGTGCTATGCGGCTGCTTCCCACTAGCTATCTACCTTACGTTTGGTAGTGTATATATGTCCATGCCTCTCTCTCGCTTTGTCACAGCTTACCCTTCCCCCTCCCCATATCCTCAAGTCCATTCTCTAGTAGGTCTGTGTGTTTATTCCTGTCTTACCCCTAGGTTCTTCATGACATTTTTTTTTCTTAAATTCCATATATATGTGTTACCATACGGTATTTGTCTTTCTCTTTCTGACTTACTTCACTCTGTATGACAGACTCTAGGTCTATCCACCTCATTACAAATAGCTCAATTTCGTTTCTTTTTATGGCTGAGTGATATTCCATTGTATATATGTGCCACATCTTCTTTATCCATTCATCCGATGATGGACTCTTAGGTTGTTTCCATCTCCGGGCTATTCTAAATAGAGCCGCAATGAACATTTTGGTACATGACTCCTTTTGAATTATGGTTTTCTCAGGATATATGCCCAGTAGTGGGATTGCTGTGACCCACTTCTTGTCACCTGTTTCTTTTCCATTTTTCTGTCCACATAGTCCTCAGCTGCCACAATACAAACAATTGTCTAGTAATAGATACACACCCTAGGATTCTCCTCCCAACATTTACATCCAAGTTAAACCGAAGGGAACAGAGACCAGATTCATTAATTCAGTGATCCAGCATCAGTGAGGAAAATAAAAAGAAAGCAGACCAGTTTTTAACCCATCAAGACAAAGTAATCCATTGATTTGATTTTTTTTCACATCAGCGTTTTCAGGGATCATGGCCACGCAGCTAAAATGCTCTGAGGGTCTCTCCTTGCATCTCACACTGCTCATTTTGTTGGCCTATAAGCCAGTTCATACTTTCATGGCCATTCACTATTATAGAGATGAAAATAAGGCACTTGCGCCCTTCCCCCACCATTTTAAACAGCTTGTTGTTATTGTGGGATCAGATCAGTTCTCCACCCGCCTCCAGAATAGCAACTGCTAGCCCAGGAGTCCTCTGTGACTGAGCCAGTTGTATGCTCCTTCCCCACAAGGCCAGCCCCCGACAGCGGTTCTAAAACACGATGACCATGATTTGACGACCATGATTTGTAGCGGGCAGGACTGTCTGCAACCTACGTCATTAATAAAAACCTTTTCACGCCTCTCCAGGTTGTCATCACAGATCAGCTCTTTGTTCGCCACGTTACTCCCTGCCTTCATCATCCTGCTGCCCAGTGTAGCCCTGGGAAGGGAATTTCTGCTGGACACGCTCCTACTCTAAGTGCTTGTGAAACTTGGGCAAACACAGCAGAGGCCCCACCCTCCTCTCCCCAGCCCCTCCCCTCCCTGGGGCATGGGACTGATGGAGAATGCTGAATTCCTGCACTGTTGCCCCTGGTGGGTAAGAGCTGTGCAGGCTTCCCTCAGGCCCAGGTACCAGCCTGGCCACGGAGCTCTTCTGTAAGCAGCCTTTGGAGGTGCACAGGGCTTCTGTGAACAACAGAGGAAATCAGTAACATTCAAAAAAATCACAATCTTGCCAATGACAAAAACCAAACAGTAACAAAACAAAACATAAACCTGGGTTTTTAAAAATGAAGGTCTGACTTTTGACGATCGGGATTCTGATGGATTCTGTGCCAAATGATAGCTCACGAAATACCTTTCATTGGCTCTGTTCCTCTCACTCTCTGTCCCCCCATATTCTCCCCCTCCCCCTTCTCCAGCAGGGTCCTGAGCCTTTACGATAAAAGGTAAAATTAGGATGGAGTTGGAAGGACTGAGAAAGAACAGAGAAGCTGATTAATATCAAAATCAAAATCAAAACATCTTCCCATCGTTTCCTCCTCACTTCACTTGACACTTCTCTTGCACGTATGAAGTAGGTCTTCCTTCAGCCCTCCCCACATGAGCCAACATGAGACACTGGGTCTCATGTTATTAGTATGCCAAATGTGGAGAGATACTGAGAAATAGGAAATGCCAGAAAGAAGACTGGGGCACAATAGTGCTGCTGATGGGACCGGAGAGTAAAGGAGAGGATCCGAAGTAATTAACTCCACCAAGGCAGAAACCATGTCCTTGAAATAATTGGTAAAAAGGACCTTCATTCATTCCTCACTTCCATTCCCAGGGCTGTTGGCAGGTATCCATGGTGGCATATGCTTTGGGGAAGTGGGAATGCTGAATATTGTGTTTATGGGGAATTGAGTATTATTGCTTCATCAGGTTCTGGGTGACAGAATTGTCCTGAAAAAGAACATGTCCCTGTAGGTGTGTATTGGGAATCTTAGAACAGGATGGGACTTCAGAGAGGCCCTCCTTTAAAGGCTTACTTATACAGGTGAGGAAATGGAGGTCCAGAGAGGCAAAGAAACTTGCCCAGGGTCACACAGGTGGTTAGTGCTTAGCTAGAGCATTGGAGTTAAGAGTCTGGGACTCCTGATTCTCATATCCATTAGGCCAACTCACCATTCATGAGCCTCAGGCTACAGGCTTCATCCTGTGGCTTTAAGGGTGACCTGAAGGGTGCTGATACTGGTGCTTTCCATATGTTTAGCCATTAAGGTATCACGAATCTTTTTGCTCTCTCAGACCAAGCAATTAATATCAAAATACAAAGGAAAAATGAGTATAAAGAAAAAAATGTGGGATTTAGAGACAAAATAAATTGCAGCTCTGCATAAACAATGGCTTAAACTCTTTGAACCTCTGTTTCCTAACCTGTGAACTGGGGATGATCGTCATCATTATCATCCATATCTTATATAGGGATCTTGTGAAGATAAAAGATAATATGTGCTGAGCATCAAGAAGAGAGACTGGCACATAGTGAATACCTTATGATAGCTATAAATGTCCTCTAAAATCCCAGAGGAAGCCCTGAGCCTGAGAAGCTGGGTCAGTGGGACAGAAGCCTGGAGCCTTCACAGCATAGGACAGAGTCCTGTCATGGCAAGGTCCCTTCAACTGCTGTTACAGCCCAAGCAATTACAATACTCAGACTAAGGACTCTTGTGTATGGACACATGTATTGCAGCCAGTTTGTAAGGAGATGATTTCCCCAAAACCACCCAGGAAAATCAGTCTCTGAAGTGGCAACTAAAGGAGGAAAATGAGGTTTTATAACATTAGAGTAATACATGGATTCCTGATGAAATAAAAAGCGAGAAATAGGCTAGGAATGTCAAAAGAATTAAGAGGAAAGAAATGTGTTGGAAAGAACTGATCTTGAAGTCAGAAGAGGGAAATTCAAATCCTGGCTTTGCCCTAACTGCTGTGTGACTTCAGGAAAGTCACTTAGCTCCTCTGAGTCTCGTTTCTTCAACTGTTAAGTGAAAATAAAATTATATGCCCTATAAGGTGACAGACATAATGTATAAGAAATCATTTGAAAGAAATTAAACTATATATGTTTGTTCATTTTAATTCTGTAACAAAGATATAAAGAGTTTTTCAGAATTGGTCAGGTTTCAGAATTGGCTTTTTTTTTTTTTTTTTTTTTTTAGTTTCTCACAGAATGAAGTAGGAATTAAAAGGAAATGTGTCTTCTGGTTCTGAGGTCTGATGTGAGCTTAGTTTTCTCTTACCTGATCCTGCCTTTGAGAGACATGCTGTTCTATGGACACTTTGTCCAAACCACCTGACCTGTAGTTGCCTCAAACGTGAGACTCAGCCCTGGAGAGGTGGCCAGTGGGCAGCAAGGGGAGGGAAGGTCAATTCAAGGAGCAACCCTTGGAGCTTCGATGGGGGACACATCCCTGCTTTCCCCCATTGGTTCCTGCCCTAAGTCACAGTAAGGATGCAGCACCCCTACAGCATGCAGGGAATAGACAAGGAAAGTTAGGAGAGAAGAACGTTTTCTGAAAATACAGCAGCTCCTTTTGAACATGGAGAGCAGATGATCTTTGTTTTGAATTATGCTTCCCATCCTGGAATGTGTCCCATTGTCCAGATAAAGGCAAGCAGCCTTGTTGTTCCTGTCTCTGGGAAAGGCGTGCCCGGATTGTGCACACATGAAAGCACACACGTGCACACACACATCTACACACACCACAGCCCACAGGCCTGCAGCCTGCCTTACTTTGCTCAATGTGTGCATCTTGGAGCAATTCCCACTCACAGTCCTGAAGCCTGGCGAAGACAAGAACTCTGCTTCCAGAAGCAGCATCTCTTCAGACTGATTTTCATTTTGGAGCTGCTCTAATAAAGAGGGTCAACTTGCCAACGTCATAACAGATTTATTTCTTTATTAGAATTATTTAAAGTTACACCCTTGGTGATCCAATCACCCAGAGACTTAAAGACAGAGGGAAGAAAAGGCAAGTAATTAAAATACATAAAGCAGAAGACGCAATTACTGGCATACATCAAGATCAATAAAACGACAATTTAAAAAGGCAGGCTTCCAACTGCACCCTGAGGCTAGCACGCCAAGTCTCCGTCACACCGGGGAGAGGCAAAAAATTGGAGAGAGGCAGAAAATTCCTTAGGCAAGTGACGTGAAGACCTGTCAGGCTTCCACCTCCTCACAGAGGGAATGTGAACACTTTCAGTGAGGCACTGTGGTGGTTCTCAACGGTTGTGTGGGTACCTTGAGCGTAAGGTCATCTTTAAGGCGTGATTCCCAAGCCTTTCCTTCCCAAATGCATATAAACACAATGTTCACAAGCTCAGGTTCCCAAGGAAATATGCAGATTTATGTTTAAAAAAATAAAGAATTTGAGAAAAGTTAATCTCTGCAACGATTAATTGTTGTCAAAGATTAATAGTACAGCACTGATGTCTACTCTCCTATGGGCTCAGGCCTCACAGGAGAGGCTGAAGGCTGCCCACCACACTCAGGATTGCTGACACTACACCATTCAAGAAAGCGTATTCCAGTGCAAGCAAGAAAGAGGGTCGTTACACACGGACAATCTTGAATCTGTCCAACTTGTAAAAATAAAGTTTATCCTTTAAGAAAGCACACTTAAGCTGCTAGAAACAAATTCCGGCCATGGACTTTAAAATTGGTCGAACCTTCCCTGTGTGACATATCATGGGAGTTAAGGACACTCTTCCCAGGTAGCTCTTTAGGGGCTTCTTAACCCAATCCCGGCACTTGGGGTCCTCATAGAAGTAGAGGGAGCCTCTGGCCTAAGGGTGCTTCCTGGGGACCATCAGCACCCTGGCCGTTAATACTGAGTGTCCACTGTGGGCAGAGCCTTGTGCTGGCTGGTGTGGAGAAGGCCTGATTTTTACTGGTTAATCTGTTGGGATGGGCAAGATGAACCCACACAAAAGCCCATGCCCAGTTTGGGTAAGGACTGTCCCCAGTGCTGCCTCCTCTTGTATGGTACTGTTTGCTCTGGGTCCCAGAACTCAGCAGAATCTCCAGCACTTCAGCAGGTTCCCAGCCTATGCTTATTGCAAGAGAGGCAACATCAGAAGAAAACCAGACATCAACAGTGCACAGCACCTGGGCCCTAACTGTGAGCAAAGACACAGGAATCGGTTAGCGGCTGCCTACAGCTTGAGTGAGCAGTGGACGGGGGCATGGGGGTCGGGTAGGGGACAGCATTCTTTAGCGAAAAAAGGCAAAGGGGCAGAAATGGATGCATTTGGGGAGGAGGGAAACATGAAGAATGCCTGAACAAATGGTACCCTGCCTAAGAGCACAAGGGATCTCCAATTTTAGGTATGTCACATTTCTAGAAACCATGAGATCGGCCTCTAGCCAGTTCCCATGTGCTCACTGCACCTCCCTCGGCCTGACTGTACACTGGCCAAAGGGAAGGAAGGAAGGTAGAGATCTTTGTGGGCTGCAACTGAATGCCTGGGATGTTGCGACCTCTAATGCGGAAGGAAAGATGTCTCCTGGAATGAGAACTGGGAGTCATTAGGAGAAGGCTGTGGGGGGCTGCGGCGTGTGGAAGGCAAGCCCACGGGGCTTTAGGGGTGTTTGCATTGGGAGAGGGACTGCTGTCTGCAGCAGCAGGAGCATTCCTGGGTGGCTGAACACCTGGCCTAAGCCTAATGCCTCCTTTTAGGGCCATTAAGCAGAAATAAGCAGGAAAATATTAAGAAATGTGTATGTTCAGAAAAAACAAAAGCAGTGGCTTAACATAGAGAAATATCTAAATGCTGTGCAATGCCAGCATCTCTGCTGCTACCCCAGAAGTTTACATGGTCTGAAACCCTTACCTTTATTTTGAGTTTACCCTCTTTCCTGGGAAAGATTCTGGACTTGGAGTGGGGTGTCAGACATGCTGTTGCACAGCAAGCTCCCCAGATGCTGACCAGCGGATCTGATGGGAATCCCCCAGGGCTGGAAAGGGGTGCCTGCTAGCAGCATAAGGATGCATTTTATACAATTTAAATGAGACCCATTTCTCAGCCAACTCACACTCACAAATCCTGCAAGTTTACTCTTTCTCATTTTAAGATGCCTGAACCTGTGACTAGAAGAAAATGGGTCAAATCCCATCCTAACAGATCTCAGGGGATGTTCTAATTCTTTGATAGTCCTTCACATTGCTTACTTTGGGTGCTTGCCTAAAGGAAGTAGGGCTTGGAAAACATCTGGTTCTACAGATTTGGGGAGGCAATTCAATGTAATTTGTTGGTTATAGGATTTAATCTGTACTAAATCTGAATGTCTGTGCTATTTCAATGGATTTAACGAAGTTTTGTTTGTTGTTGAGATATGTGCAATATCGTCCCTCATCCTGTCTTCCGGAGAATCCAGGTGGGAGCGATCAGGAAGGCTGATAATAATAGTATGCTTTATAAGGAAGCATTACTTTGTCAGGGAGTTCAAATATGATCTCATTAATATCTTACCTTGGGGAAAGCTAAAGGGAGAGGAGATGAGTTGTTCTTAAAAAAAAAAAAAAAAAGAAACATGTGAAAGGAGCTGTGAAATAAGGACCAGTCTCACCAATGCTACCTGTGGTGTTAAGTTTCCGAAGATGGCTCCCTCAATGAATCACACCTTACATCATGTATGCTCTGTATACTCCTGATTTCTTGCATCTGGCAGGTTCTGCGACTTGCATTTGACTGATGAAATATGGCAGAAGTGACACTGCGTGACTTCTGAAGCTGGTGATAAGACGCTTTGCATCTCCTTCCCAGGGCTCTTGAAACACTCACTCTTTGGACACTTCCCCTTAGGACCCAGCTGCCACATAGTGAGAAGCCCCAGCCACATGGAGAGGACACACACAGGGGCTCCAGTGGACAGCCCCAACTGAGCTCCCAGCCAGCATCAACCGCCAGCCTTGTGAATGAGCCATGTTGGACTTTTCAGCCCAGTTAAGGCTGCAGACAACTCCAAACCCAGCTACCATCTGACTGCAGGATGAGATACTGTAAGTGATTACCACCCACTGACCCTTGTTAACCTACAGAACTGTCAGATAAATTAATGAATTATTTTAAGCCACTAAGCTTTGGGGTGGCTGATTACATAACCGTAGCTAATCAGAACACGGCTTTCAATGTTTGGGTAGATGCTGCTCAGTGGAAACTTAATCTAGTCACTTGGAACAGCTGTTGAAGACTGGGCATCCCTAAACAAGCTTTGGCTGTGCCTCATGGAGGAGTCCTTTATGCCGTTCCTCTTACCCCTGGATTTCCCTCCTTCCCTCCTTCAGAAAAGGCAAGTCTCCTGTCCATGGGAAGGAAGCACTGTGGTAGTGAGGGCTCTCGGAGTCAAGATGGCGGTGTGGGAAGACGCAGAGTTCACGTTTCCCCACAACTAAGGTGTCTGCCGGATGCTGGTGCGGGACCCTGATGCCCAAGGAGGTGGGAAGAGCCCCCAAGTGAACTTGTAGGACGTGGGGGGACTGAGGGAGGAGGAGAAGTGGAGGCCTGGTGCCCCTGAGGGGTGGCTGAGAGGGGGGGAGGTGTTCCCATGCCTGGAGGGACCCTCAGGGGCTCAAATCACGGGGGAGCGGGCCCAGCGTTTCCCCTGCCCAATCATCTGGGGAAGTCTGCCTGGCTTTCCGGCCAGGTCCTATGCCCTCAGAGGTCCCCTCCGGGCCAGGTTTGTCCTGGGGGCGAAGGAGGGAGGCCAGGAGAGAACAAGAGAGCCAGGTGGGAGGGGCCCTTCAGGACCAGAGGAACAGAGGGCATTTGCCCTGCCCACTCGGGCTCGGGGAACCTGCTAAGGTCTCAGGCTGATCTCCCACCCTCCAAAGCCCACTCCAGGTCACGTGGGTCCTGGGGACATACGAGGGAGGCCGGGGAGATCAGTAGAGGCAGGCGAGAGGAGCAGGAGAAGAGCGGAGGGCATTTGCCCCACCCACTCGAGTCCAGGAAGCCTGCTGGGCTCCCAGGTGGGGTACCCCGCCCGGTGGGAAGCACGCCTGGGCCCCTTCTGTTCCGTTGAGCCTAAGCTCCACCTGCCAGACACCCCCACACACACCTGCCAGGCCTTTTCCAGCCCCGTGGGTCCTAAGCATAGGCCCCGCCCATCACCCAAAGCTCACACCTGCTTAGGCCCCACCCTCTACAGCCAAGGCCTTTTCCACCTTTTTTTTCTCCCTTCCTCTTTTTTGCTATTGTGGTTCTGTTTTACCTTCCAGTTGTTGTTTCATCTATATTTTTATTTTTTTTCTAACATAGCTGTTAGTTTCCTAGCCTAATTTTATTTTTTACTTTGTTGTTGTTCTCCTTTTTTCATTTCTTTTTTTTTTGCCGCCCTGCTCAGCTTGTGGGATCTTGGTTCACAAGTGGGGAGGTCGGGCCAGAGCTCCTGCAGTGGGAGTTCCAAGTCCAAACCACTGGACTAACAGAGAACCTCAGACCCCAGGGAATATTCATTGGAGTGAGTCTCCCAGAGGTCCTCATCTCAGCACCAAGACCCAGCTCTACCCAACAGCCTACAAACTCCAGTGTTGGAAGCCTCGGGCCAAACAACCAGTAAGACAGGAACAAAATCCCACTCATAAAAAAAAGAAAAAGAAAATGAGATGGCAAAAAAATATGTCACAGATGAAGGAGCAAGGTAAAAACATACAAGACCAAATAAATGAAGAGGAAATAGGCAATCTACCTGAAAAAGAATTCAGAGTAATGATAGTAAAGATGATCCAGAATCTCGGAAACAGAATGGAGGCATGGATTGAGCAAATACAAGAAATGTTTAACAAAGATCTAGAAGAACTAAAGAACAAACAAACAGAGATGAACAACACAATAACTGCAATGAAAAATACAGTAGAAAGAATAAATAACAGAACAACTGAGGCAGAAGAACGAATAAGTGAGCTGGAAGACAAAATGGTGGAAATAACTGCCGAGGAGCAGGATAAAGAAAAAACAATGAAAAGAATTGAAGACAATCTCAGAGACCTCTGGGACAACACTAAATGCACCAACATTCTAATTCTAGGGGTCCCAGAAGAAGAAGAGAAAAAGAAAGGGTCTGAGAAAATATTTGAAGAAATTATAGTGAAAATCTTCCCAAACATGGGAAAGGAAATAGTCACCTAAGTCCAGGAAGCACAGAGAGTCCCATACAGGATAAACCCTAGAAGAAACACACCAAGACACATATTAATCAAACTAACAAAAATTAAATTCAAAGAAAAAATATTAAATGCAGCAAGGGAAAACCAAAAAATAACATACAAAGGAATCCCCATAAGGTTATCAGCTGATATTTCAGCAGAAACTCTGCAGGCCAGAAGGGAGTGGCAGGATATACTTAAAGTGATGAAAGAGAAAGACCTACAACCAAGATTACTCTACCCAGCAAGGATCTCATTCAGATTCGATGAAGAAATCAAAAGCATTTCAGCCAAGCAAAAGCTAAGGGAATTCAACACCACCAAACCAGCCTTACAAGAAATGCTAAAGAAACTTCTCTAGGAGGGAAACACAAGAGAAGAAAAAGACCCACAAAAACAAACCCCAAACAGTTAAGAAAATGGCAATAGGAACATACATATCAATAATAACCTTGAATGTAAATGGATTAAATGCCCCAACAAAAAGACACAGACTGGCTGAATGGATACAAAAGCAAGACCCACATGTGTGCTGTCTGCAAGAGACCCACTTCAGACCTAGGGACCCATACAGACTGAAAGTGAAGGGATGGAAAAAGATATTCCATACTAATGGACATCAAAAGAAAGCTGGAGTAGCAATACTCATATCAGATAAAATAGACTTTAAAATAAAGACTGTTACAAGAGATAAAGAAGGACACTACATAATGATCAAGGGATCAACCCAAGAAGAAGATATAACAATTATCAATGTTTATGCACCCAACATAGGAGCACCTCAATACATAAGGCAAATGCTAACAACCATGAAAGGGGAAATCAACAGTAACACAATAATAGTAGGGGACTTTAACACTCCACTTACACCAATGGACAGATCATCCAAACAAAAAATAAATAAGGAAACACAAGCTTTACATGACACAATAGACCATATAGACTTAGTTGATATTTATAGAACATTCCACCTGAAAGTGGCAGAATACACTTTCTTCTCAAGTGCACATGGAATATTCTCCAGGATAGATCACATCTTGGGTCACAAATCAAGCCTTAGAAAATTTAAGAAAATTGAAATCATATCGGGCATCTTTTCTGACCATGAAGCTATGAGATTGGATATCAATTACAGGAAAAAAAACCCTGTAAAAACCACAAGTACATGGAGGCTAAACAGTGCACTACTAAATAACCAAGAGATCACTGAAGAAATAAAAAAAATACGTAGAAACAAATGACAATGAAAACACAATGACCCAAAACCTATGGGACGCAGCAAAAGCAGTTCTAAGAGGGAAGTTTACAGCAATTCAATCTCACCTCAAGAAACAAGAAAAATCTCAAATAAACAATCTAACCATACACCTAAAGCAACTAGAGAAAGAAGAATAAAGAAAACCCAAAGTCAGTAGAAGAAAAGAAACCATAAAGATCAGAACAGAAATAAATGAAATAGAAACAAAGAAAACAGTAGCAAAGATCAATAAAACTAAAAGCTTGTTCTTTGAGAAGATAAACAAAATTGATAAACCCTTAGCCAGAGTCGTCAAGAAAAAAAGGGAGAAGATGCAAATCAATAAAATTAGAAATGAAAAAGGAGAAATCACAACTGACACTGCAGAAATATAAAGGATTATAAGAGACTACTGCAAACAACTATATGCCAATAAAATGGACAACCATGAAGAAATGGACAGATTCTTCGAAAGGTACAATTTTCCAAGACTGAACCAGGAAGAATTAGAAAATATAAACAGACCTATCACAAGTAATGAAATTGAAACTGAAGTTAAAAATCTTCCAACAAACAAAAGTTCAGAAGATGAAGATGGCTTCACAGGCAAATTCTATCAAACATTTAGAGAAGAGTTAACACCAATCCTTCTCAAACTCTTCCAAAAATTACAGAGGGAGGAACACTCCCAAATTCATTCTATGAAGCCACCATCACCCTGATACCAAAATCAGAAAAAGATATCACAAAGAAAGAAAACTGCAGGCAAATATCACTGATGAACATAGACGAAAAAGTCCTCAACCAAGATACTAGCAAACAGAATCCAACAGCACATTAAAAGGATCATACACCATGATCAAGTGGGATTTATTCCAGGGATGCAAGGATTCTTCAGTATATGCAAATCAATCAATGTGATACACCATATTAACAAATTAAGGAATAAAAACCATATGATCATCTCAATAGATGCAGAAAAAGCTTTCAACAAAATTCAACACCCATTTATGGTAAAAACTCTCCAGAAAACGGGTATAGAGGAATAATAAAGGCCATACATGACAAACCCAGCAAAGATCATACTCAACAGTGAAAAACTGAAAGCATTTCCACTAAGATAAGGAATAAGACAAGGATGTCCATGCTCACCACTCTCATTCAACATAGTTTTGGAAGTCCTAGCCATGACAGCGAAGGAAAAGAAATAAAAGGAATCCAAATTGGAAAAGAAGAAGTAAAACTGTCACTGTTTGCAGATGACATGAGACTATACATAGAAAGTCCTAAAGATGCCACCAGAAATCTACTAGAACTAATCAATGAATTTGGTAAGGTTGCAGGCTACAAAATTAATGCACAGAAATCTCTGGCATTCCTATATGCTAACAATGAAAAATCAGAAAGAGAAATTAAGGAATCAATCCCATTTACCATTGCAACAGAAAGAATAAAATATCTAGGAATAAACCTACCTAAGGAGGCAAAAGACTTGTACTGAGAAAACTATAAAACACTGATGAAAGAAAATCAAAGATGACAAAAACAGATGCAGAAATATACCATGTTCTTGGATTGGAAGAATCAATGTTGTGAAAATGACTGTACTACCCAAAGCAATGTACAGATTCAGTGCAATCCCTATCAAACTACCAATGGCATTCCTCACAGAATTAGAACAAAAAATTTTACAATTCGTATGGAAACACAAAAGACCCTGAATAGCCAAAGCAATCTTGAGAAAGAAAAACAGAGCTGGAGGAATCAGTCTCCCTGAGTTCAAACTATACTACAAAGCTACAGTAATCAAGACAATATGGTTCTGGCACAAAAACAGAAATATAGACCAATGATAGAAAGCCCAGAGATAAACGCATGCGCATATGGGCACCTAATTTACAACAAAGGAGGCAAGAACATACAATGGAGAAAAGACAGCCTCTTCAACAAATGGTGCTGGGAAAACTGGACAGCTACATGTAAAAGAATGAAATTAGAACACTACATAACACCATACACAAAAATAAGCTCCAAATGGATTAAAGACCTAAATGTAAGACCAGACACTATAAAACTCTTAGAGGAAAACATAGGAAAAACACTCTTTGACATAAACCACAGCAAGATCTCTTTTGACCCACCTCCTAGAGTAATGGAAATAAGAAAAATAAACAATGGGACCTAATGAAACTTCAAAGCCTTTGCACAGCAAAGGAAACCATAAACAAGATGAAAAGACAACCCTCAGAATGGGAGAAAATATTTGCAAGTGAAACAACAGACAAAGGATTAATCTCCAAAATATACAAACAGCTCATGCAGCTCAATATCAAAAAAACCCAGCCCAATCCAAAAATGGGTGGAAGACCTAAATCGACATTTCTCCGAAGAAGATATACAGATTGCTAACAAACACATGAAAGGATGCACAACATCACTAATTATTAGAGAAATGCAAATCAAAACTACAGTGAGGTATCACCTCACACTGGTCAGAATGGCCATTATCAAAAAATCTAGAAAAAATAAATGCTGGAAAGGGTATGGTGAAAAGGGAACCCTCCTGCACTGTTGGTTGGAATGTAAATTGATACAGCCACTATGGAGAACAGTATGGAGGTTCCTTAAAAAACTAAAAATAGAACTACCATATGACCCAGCAATCCCACTACTGGGCATATACCCTGAGAAAACCGTGATTTAGAAAGAGTCATGTACCACAGTGTTCATTGCAGCTCTATTTACAATAGCCGGGACATGGAAGCAACCTAAATGTTCATCAGCAGATGAATGGATAAAGAAGATGTGTCACATATATGCAATGGAATATGACTCAGCCATAAAAGGAAACAAAACTGAGTTATTTGTAGTGAGGTGGATGGACCTAGAGTCTGTCATACAGAGTGAAGTAAGTCAGAAAGAGTAAAACAAATACCGTATGCTAACACATATATATGGAATTATAAAAAGCGGTACTGATGAACCTAGTGGCAGGGCAGGAATAAAGACGTAGACATAGAGAATGGACTTGAGGACACGGTGTGGGAGGGGGAAGCTGGGGCGAATTGAGAGTAGTAGCGACGTGTATATACTACCAAATGTAAAATAGATAGCTAGTGGGAAGCAGCCACATAGCACAGGGAGATCAGCTCAGTGCTTTGCGATGACCTAGAGGGGAGGGATAGGGAGGGTGGGAGGGATAGGGAGGGTGGGAGGGAGGCTCTAGAGGGAGGGGATATGGGGACATGTGTATGCATATGGCTGATTCACTTTGTTGTACAACAGAAACTAACACAGTATTGTGAAGCAGTTATACTCCAATAAAGATAGATTAAAAAGAAAATGCGAAATAAGAGGCAGCTTTCTCAGGTAAACTCCTAGTGGGCCAAGTGTTGTAAATTCAGATGCCCACAAGGGCTAGGCAGGCAGGGGGACGGAACGGCGAGGGTATAAGACA
This sequence comes from Monodon monoceros, assembly GCF_005190385.1. Taxonomy (NCBI): domain Eukaryota; kingdom Metazoa; phylum Chordata; class Mammalia; order Artiodactyla; family Monodontidae; genus Monodon; species Monodon monoceros. Next base: position 49,062,185 of record NW_021703768.1, read on the forward strand.
CTAGGAGTGGTGGAGACTGTGTTGAAATAGTGAGCACATGACTGTGTTTGCCGCAGATGCTGCAGCCCGCGGTGGTCACTGTGGCCAGTGTTGCCAGGTCTTCTAATTTTTTAAGTGAAGTTAGAGATCCATTTCTTTAGTGTAAAAATTTCTTGTTTTTTTAATTTTTTTTTCTTACCGGCAACGAATTTTAAATATTTTTAAGCACTGTGCAAACACAACATACCTGGGACTCCAAGGGCTGCTAGTTTGATGTCTGTACCATAGATAGTAGGAGGAAACCCAGGGCCGCCTCTTATCAGCACCCATGCCCTCCCAAGGAGAATTAGTCTTCAGTATATGGTTTACAGAATGCTTTCACATCCACAACTGACTTGAACCTCTCAATCAGGGACTTTTTTTTTTTTTTTTTAAGGTAAAGAGGCCCAGGGAGGTTTTGTGCTTTGCCTGAGTTAACACTGCCCTGGTGGAGGTCAGCCTCCTGCTGTTCGGTCCACAACTTAAACTATTTCTGCTCTCTCTGGATGGAAAGGCAGGGAACAGCTGAGCCTAGGATAAGAAAGTCAATTCTGGGCAGCTGAGAGGCAGAGAGGAGGCGAGCTGAGCAACGTGAGCAGCTGCTTTGGGACCCCTCTGAAGTTCCCTGAGTCTCATACCATGGTTAGGACTGACAGCCCCGACTTTCCCCAGAAAAACGAGATGAAGCTGGTGCTGCCCAGTGAAGGGCTGGGCCCTGGAAGACGCCTCTCCTTGATGTGCGTGATCACTGAATCTGAAGAGCTATGACCTCAGGTTCAAGGTTCCCCCTGGAACTTGGAGAGAAAAGGGAAAGCATCTGAATCCAGTCCCTCCCTCAGGCGGAGGAGGCCATGGCTTTCGATTCCTTATGGCTCCCATCCCCCCGCCTCTCCCCAGGGCACAGGCTGGAGGAGGCCTCTGAATCCACGCATCTGTTATGACCACCACGTTCTTTTTTTTTTATGGTACGCGGGCCTCTCACTGTTGTGGCCTCTCCTGCTGCGGAGCACAGGCTCCGGACGCGCAGGCTCAGCGGCCATGGCTCATGGGCCTAGCCGCTCCGTGGCATGTGGGATCTTCCCGGACCGGGGCACGAACCCGTGTCCCCTGCGTCGGCAGGCGGGCTGTCAACCACTGCGCCACCAGGGAAGCCCCATAGGCTTCTTCATTCAAACAAAATGCACGACTTAACCCAGAAGCTTCTAGGTTTTAGTTTCCTAATGGATCAAGGATGCTACCCAGGAGCCAGACTGTGACCTCCCAGTTTCTAAAGGGTTTGGGGAGGGCCGGTCACCTGGTAACTAATGAGCCCACAACACACACACACAGTGCCCCCTCCAAGGGCAGCCCTTCCCTCAGTACATGTAGGCCCTGTTGGACACAGTGCCACAAACAAAAGGGAAAACCGCACAGAAAAAATGAAATATAAAAATAGAGATTTCAAATTCTCATACTGTATTCTCCCATTCCCAACCAATATTTTTCTCCCTGGGAATGGAAGGAGCACACGTGCCCTCCCCACCTCACACCCCACCCGCCCCACCTGCTGCCCATCTTCTTCCCTCACCAGGGAAGTGACTTGGCTTTAACTCAAATAGAAAAAATATGGGGAAACTTTTCTGAGAGGCTCAGGTCGAGGGGGTGTGCCTGAAGCTTAGCACATCCGGGCATTGCCCAAGCAGACTGTGTGAAGGCCTCATAGCCACAGCACCATTGTCTGTTACTTTCTCATTATCCCCTCAGCCTCTGGGATCAAAGCAGATGAAAAATGGATGAATGGTGACCTGTCCAGTCTGGCTGTTGGACTCACCCAGCTCCCAGCAGCGCTCGCAGGAAGGGAAGCTCACATTTTTGATGAACAATGTGCCAGGTACTTCCACCTCATCCTCCTATTTCATCTTCTCTGTAGTCTGTGAGTCAAACAATGCCGTGTGTGGTTCATGGGGGAGAGGCTATACAGGTGGTCCAGTATTGCAGAGATTATAAGTGGCCAAGCGAGTATGTGAACCCAGGTCAGTCTGCACCCCAGGCTGTCCTCTTTTCCCAAATGCAGGCCACTTAGATAGAAATCTATCAGACTTACTCTTCCCAGGGCCACCACTACAGGGCACAGCTGTGCAAGTTGTGAACTGCTAGCTCTGAGGGGCGGTGTCCTCATCCATCTCTGCTTCTTGTGCCCCTAGAGTAGTGTGTGGCACAGCTGCACACCTGAGGTGGCAGCCCTGCCTCCCACGACAGCAAAAGTAAATTCTGGTGAAATAACAGATTCTTTGTTGGAGGTTGGCTGGGATAAAGTGTTTAATCAGCTACCCCAAATGTGGACTTATTCTAAGAAATACCACAGTATTTTTCTTTGGTTTAGCAGAAATTCCAGTTTTCAAGTTGTTGACTACTCTGTGCACAGGAGTTTATGGCATTAATTTAGGACCTGCCTCAGAACCAGAAGGGGCCAAGCCTTGCCTTCTGGGAGCTGAACTTGCAGTGTGAGAGACTGCTCAGCTGAACTGGGGAATAAGGAGTCATTCTCTCCAGTAGAAAAAACCCCCCAAAAACCCAGGTCTAGATAGGCCTCTTCAGCTCCTTTCAGTGCATCTTCCCCGAAGCTGGTGGAGGAGCCAGTGTCTCCAGGAAGGAGGGATCTGACTCTTGCCGCGTGTCTGACACACCCTGCAGGCTAGCCTAGGGAAGGAGAGCTGTTAGCTGCCCTGGATGAAATCCCGCAGGGAACTTCCTAATCAGAAGAGAAGGGCCCTGGCATCACACACATGGAAGGAGGCAGTGGGAATGCGTGAGGAAGGTATCATTTCTGAAAAGAGAGTGTGATGTGCCAGGCAGGGTTTTTAATATTCAGGTTGAAAAGGGTTTTAGATGCAACCTGGCATCATGGGCAATAATCTACTTTAATTCAATTTGTCATAAAAAGATGCCACTTTTTATATAACACATGAGAAAATGCCACACTTATCTTGCTAAGTAAGTACCGTGGCTCCACTCATGTGGCCAGAGCCCAGTACACACAGAACATCTGGGGTCAGGTCACTGTACCTGGTGGGTCAGCTGTGACACTGCTTCAACCACATAGCTCAGGTCACTAGACTAGGTCTGTCTCCTGCAGGAAGATGCTCCTGCAGGTCCACTGCCTCATGGGAAAAAAATGATATCCAAACCCATGACCATAAATTGTCCCTTGCTTCATTTCACTTTCTCCTGATGCCTTGTCAAGCCAACAAAATAGAGAGAGCTTCTCCAGCCCTGCGAGACGGGTATCCCAAACCCAGCCGGGCAATTCACGTTCAGTTCTCTTAACCTTCCCGTATCTTCTGTTTCCAAATGCACAACATTAATCTGTACATAGCACACGTTGCACCCAAATAATTGGCAAATGTCCTTTCTCAGCATAGTCAGTGGGATCAGATAAACAACTGGAAATTTAGCCACTCCACTCCTCTGTCCCTTGGAGATTAAGAAAAAATTGCACATCTAGGAACGATATGTGCAAAGGTAGTCTCCTGGCAATTTGCAGCCAATTACAAGTATACATTGCTGTGCACAATGGATGTGCTACTGAAAAGGTTATATGCAAATTGAATTTTTGTAAATTGAATTATATTTAACATGCACCAAGGGAACTGGCTATTTTAGGGACACCAAAGTTGAATTCATTTTGTGGAGCAGGGAACCCTTTGTAAAGCAAATTACCATCCTTCGATTCATATATTCTTTGATAAGGTCAGGTTTTATTATTTTGCACCTTTTTGAACTAGAGCATGCCTACAGTGTTAAAATGGTAATAATAAGATATTCAGAGACTTCACCAAATTCTAGAAGTAAAAGAAGGACAGAGTGAAAACTAACTTTGATTCTCCTCCTAAAGGAAAGGATGAACTGGACAACAGGGAGACTTTCCAGCATCGACTGGCCAGGCTCCTAGACTGTTAAGTTAAAGTAACAGCCAGCCTAACCAGGGCCTTGTTAACCCTTAGGCCCTCTTATCACAGGGCCTGGGGCCTAACAGCTTTTCAATGGCCTAACAAATGTCTGAAAACTGAAAGAACACAAAGGGAAATTGCAAATCAAAATTAATAAATGTTTAATTAAAGAGCTACACAATGTAAAATCATCATGTCAACTTCATTAATTGTTAAGTTTTGTATTCATGAAAATTTAATTACCTAAGAATAAGAAAGGAAGAAACAAAACTCATTATTCACAGCTGCTATAATGGTCCACATAAAAAATCCAAAGGAATCTATAGATAAACTGTATTAGTCAATAGAGGCTGGATTATGCTGTGTTAACAATTAATCCTGAAATGTCAGTGACTTAACACAACAGCAGTTTATTCCCTTCTCATGCAGTCTGTTGGAGTTCTGAGTGACTCTCTACCATGTAGTGCTTCATCAACCCAGACTCTGCTGTCTCAACTCCAGGTGTTCACACCTGTTTCAGCAGAAGAGAGAGATGAAAAAATCGTGCAGGAGATTTTCACTGCCTCAGCCTGGAAGTCACCCACATCACTTCCACTCCCATTTCATTGGCCACAACTGGTCACATGTCCTCTTACTACAGGGTACTTGGGAAGTGTAGGCTTTTTTTTTTTTTTGGTATGCTCAGGGAGACCTGTAATTTCTACCATGTAAACTATTAATAAGAGCTCAGCAAGATCAATATACTCAAATCAATAGCATTCCTATACATCTGTAACAAACAATTAGAAAATGTAAATTTAAAAAGATGCCAACTTAGGGCATCCCTGGTGGCGCAGTGGTTGAGAGTCCACCTGCCAATGCAGGGAACATGGGTTTGTGCCCCGGTCTGGGAAGATCCCACATGCTGCAGAGCGGCTGAGCCCATGAGCCATGGCCGCTGAGCCTGCGCATCCAGAGCCTGTGCTCTGCAACGGGAGAGGCCACAACAGTGAGAGGCCCGCGTACCGCAAAAAAAAAAAAAAAAAAAGCAAGGAGAAATAAGAAGATGCTAACTTAAAATGCAACCAAAGCCATTAGAACAAATCTAACAAAAGATATGCAAGATCTTTATAGAGATTAATTATAAAACTTTATTGAAGGATAGAAAAGATGTCAATCCTCTCCAAATTAATCTAGAGATTAAATGCAAATTTGATTTAAACACTGAGTTTTCAGTGGTGGTTAGTAAGCTGATTAAGTTTGGGGATTTCTCAAGTGTTCATGACATTACTGGAGCATAGTTCAAAGCCACTGCAAGAATCAAAATCAGGTAGCACAGCAGAACAGGGACAGGCAGAGATGTCTGCAGAGACAGTAACAAAATGATCCAAAAGGTGCCGTGATTCAAAGTGCCAAGTCCACCAGGAGGTAAATGAAAACTGCCTTCCAAACATGGTTGACTATACATATGTTCTTTTCAGTTCAAGTAGCCCAAGACCCAGGAGGGTAGAATAGATATGGGGGTTGGGGAGAGGAGGCAGATTACAGGGAAGAAAATCACAAAGAGAAATCTTTACATGTGACCTTGAGTCTTAACCATGTCCACATAATTTAGGCACATAATTTAGGCATAATTTAGGCACAAAGGATCTACTCTTACTTACACATAGTTTTCGAAATGGAAAAATCCATACACATCATGTTTTCTCAGAGTCTGAGCACTTGCAAATCACCAGCTACACCATTCCTTTCACCTATATTTAATTTAATTAGTCAAGAAGTGGGTCATGGAATGGACCTTGACCTCCAAATAAATAAATAAATAAATAAATAAATAAAATAAATAAATAAAACAAATTTTCAAATAAATAATAAATTATTTATAAATAAATAAATAAATAAATAAATAATAAATAAATAAACAAATAAATAAATAAAACAAAATAAATAAATAAAACAAATTTTTTTCAAATAAATAAAACAAAATTTTCCTAAAAATGATAGATTCATACCCAGTTTTCTTTTTGATCCCCATTAAATCAATGACAATGAACAAAGTGGCTCCTTAGTATTTATTCTGAAGTCAGTTGCTTTTTAATGCATGTCAGGTAATCCTACAAATGAATTCCACCAACATTTGTGGGGACTCTCAGGCAAATGCTGAGCACGAATATAAAGAAGTGTTTCCACAAAGAACTCTGTGCCTTACACCCGCACTGTAGGCTACCGTTAGCGCAGGACAGTGCCGACATGCCTGTTTGATGTTTATCCACCTTTCACACAAGTCTGTAGCGACAGCAATAACCTGAGAAGATCAGAGAAGCCTCAGAGACCTTTTAGAGTCACTCATTTGTTCATTCGCTCACTCATTCATTCAAATCAAATCTTCATCAGACACTTAATATGCACAAGACACTATGTTAGACTCTGGACACCATCTATTCACAGATCTGTAAAGTTTTACAATTTGTTTTCTTTGTTAGAAGTACCAGTAAGGGCACAACACCTCTCAGGGGGGAGTGCTCTACTTAGCATTGGAAATTGTGGTGTGGTTCAGCAGGCAAAGTAGATCACTAAAGATTACTATAGGCTAAGGGGGTTCTAAGTCCTCATGTATTCCAGAATGACCCTGGGACCTTAATCTGAATATATGGATAGCGGGAGGAATGCCTTCTCTCCGGGGTATAATAATGGCACATTTCTAGCAAAACTGATGGCTGCAGATATGGGGCAGGGAAGGTAGTCTGTGTAGTGGAGGGAGGCTGGAGAATCCTGGGTTCCCCTGTGAGCGGGATACATGGAGAAATCATTCAGCCTTTCTGTGCCTCAGTTTGCTCATTTGTAAAGCAGGGACAACAGTGCCCTCCTCGAAGGTTATTGTGACAAGTAAGATACCATGAGAGATGTGCTCAACGCAATATCTGGCACGTGGCAAGTACCCAGATGAGCACTGAAGGAACCAACAAATGAAGGAATGGAAAAGTAGCTCATGTAGAAGCCAGAGAATAGGACAGAGCACCAAGAACTCCACAGAGGAAAAAACCAGGGCGTCTTTTTCTTCTTACCCTTGCTCTCTTTCTTTTTGTGTTGGGCTAAGGTGGGCCAGGAGGGCCATGTGTGAAAAGACCCAGTGCTGAAAAGCTGGCTTTTCTGGATTATTGGGGACACATGAGAGGAAGGGGATGCAGTGTTTTTCAAAATTGGTCAATCAAATAGGATAGTCCTAGGTCTACATAAATTCCAGAATTTCAGATATTCTTCATTAAAGATACTTATATTGAAGCAATTGCCCTACTTTTAGTTTCAAGATTATGCTTGCTGTTCACTTGGGCCTTATGAGTTGGTCCAGTCCTGTTCTCACCTTACTCTCCCCGGAGCCTTGCTCACCTTCCCACTTGCAGTAACAGCTTGGGGGGATAGGAGTGGGGAGGGGGGGGCGCCACAAAGCCATGTGCTCCGGACTCAGCCCTGCACAAAGAGCTTTGAGAATTAACTGCAGCTGTCTTTGAGGAACTTGATCTCTCGTCTCTCTTCCCTCCCTCACCATGATTTTACATGCTCTGATCTCCAGATAGTCTGGAGAGTTGCCATGGAAGATGAGTTGTATATCTGTAAAAACTTCAAAAGTCACAGTCATCTTTAAAATGACTTCAGATTAATTGCTGAATGTGTCTTAGCTCCAGTTTACTGATCTGTAAAATGGAACACAATTCCTTTGACATTAGATGATGAAAGAGATGGAACGAGATAATGTAGAAAAAGCACCAGCCACAAACTAGGTGCTAAGGAAATGTTAATGTTGATTCTCAGTATCTCAGACAACCTTCTGATCCTCAGTTCATCCTGTAGAATGAATTAATGGCCACTGTTTTTCATCAACATAAGGCAAGCTGGAACGAGATGATGTCATGAATGTGTGAGACACAGAGCATCTATGCCTTGCGCACAGCATGTGGGGGAACTGTAGATCCTGGCCTGGGATCAGCTATTCTTTGTGGGGCTACGACTGTGAGTAGAGTCCTAAAGGAGGCACTGTTTCCCATCTCCATGGAGAAGCTCTCTCTTGAGTCCGTGGAGTGGTCCATTTGCTGCCACCCTCTCACTCCTCACTGTCACTGTCCCTTGGGGAAGGTGCTTCTCCCCATCAAAAGGTGGGTGTGGACTCTTAACCATGGTCATTCACTTCTGAGGTCACTTAACTCTCAGCATGTCCACAACCTCAGTGACAGGATGCACAGAGTCTAGATTTACTGTGTGAATCTATTGAGTCTAGACTTCTTCCAACAACACATGGAAGGCCCAGTGGGGGAAACACAAGCCAGCAAATCTCTACTGCAGTCCTTAAATCAGGGAGCCAAGGTACAAGAAGCCAGGGTCAAGTTCCAAAGCCTCAGGCTCCTTGGCCAGGTGGGTACCTGTCAGGATGTGTGCATTCCATTTCCCAGTCTGTTTAAAATCCTGAGCTGCATTTTCCCCAGATGTGAACGGGTCCTCGTTTCCACCATTCCCCTATGTGGGTGAGAGGGCTTGGGAGTTATTAAGAAAAGAAGCTCAATTGTCCCCCTTGGCTTATCATTACTAACCAGGCAAAGGAAAGCTTCAGCCCACCGTTGATTTAGATTAGCCCCTTCGTTTCAATATTATTAATTACCCAAGTTAGCATACAGCATGTCAACATCAAACCCCTAATTTTTTTTGAATTAACTGTTTCATTTGCAGCTGCATGGCTGTACCTGCTTGCTTTCATGCTTCTAGGACCAAAACAGAAATACCTTGAAGATATATTTTTAACTATCGTAAAACAAAGTTACTAGATTGCGGACTGACACGTCACTCCTTTCATGGGAGGCTACCAGGTTAATCTTCTGAGGTGATATTTCCATAGTAACTTAACACTTGCCAAAGTTCTCCGTTGCATTCTGTGCAAAGTAAGCAGAAGGGTTAATTTAGTTCTCTAATCTTGTGTTATAAGCCTAATTATTTTACATGTCTTCATTTCATTAATGAATTGCTTTTTACATGCAGCTCCTTCCCCATTGCTTTTGTTTAAACCTCCTGGTGGGAAGGGATAGATTAATTTTGTTGTGCCTTAATGAAACTGTATGCTACATTAGATTTCACCATTTGGCATGCACTGCCAGCATCACCATTATGCATAATGAATTATTTTTTGTGAGTCCCAAACTACTGTAGACCTTCAGTGTTCTCCTTCAGATATTGTGACTATGCAACGGGCAGGCACGGGACGGCAAGCTCAGTCATTGCCCTTCATGTCTAAGGAAACCGCCTGGTGGTTTTTTTACTTTCTGTCACCTGCGTGGAAGGGTCTAGATTTCCCCTTGCCATGGGGAGCTCAGATATCCAGTTGATTTCCAGTGAGCATCTCAAATGAAACTAGCATGTTGATTTTGAGGTTTTGTGGGGCAGAGCACTGTGCTAGGCACCTTGAGGCAGGGCAAAAGTTTGTTCGGTCTTTGTCTTCACAAACAACGAGGATTCATTGTTGCTCCTGTGTCTGCAGGACATCTGGCATCTGCCTGGTCTTGACTGAGCTTGACTAGTAGCTCTGCTTCAGGCTGCAGTGTCTGGGGCAGCTCTGTCCCTCATGTCTCCATTTTTCCTTCTGGGATCAGCAGACTAGCCAACGTCTGCTCTTCTCATGCTAATGGCAGAAGCTCAAGCAGACAGGTGGAAATGAGCAAGGCCTCTTAAGGCTTAGGCTTACCACGGACACACAGTTACTTTTACCCATTTATTGTTGGCCAAAGCAAGTCACAAGACTAAATCCAAGGTCAAGAGGCGGGGAAGTTTTCTCTTCTGTGAGTTGGCCACTACAAGACTGTATTTACAGGGACTGGCAAATAATTGGAGCCAACAAATCGTTCATAAGTTTCTAAGAGTTGGCTGAATTCTTGGTGTGGCAACCCCAATGTTTCAAATCTGGAGCCATTTAATCTCACAGTTAAGGCCATCCCCAGCCAAGACTTGAGATCCTTCAATCCCCTGCCTCAGGACAAGGCTAGTTCCAGAGTCTGGGCATCTTCTTTTATCTTCCAAAGATTTCTTGACTTCACCTGCTTCTCTCACTCATCATCTCTCAGTTGGCAATAGTGTCCTAACCAGCTCCCTTCTCCAAGTCCCCTTCAGTCTCATCCACCAGAGGTGTTTCCCATCACTGCTGGGACAACGTCCGAACTTGCTGGCATGGCATATAATGATCTGACTGCTTCCTCTCCAGCCTTGTCTCTCTTCCCTGATATTATGGTGGATTATCCCCCGGGCCTTTGCATAGATGGTCCGCCTAGTGGAGTCCCCTCTATCACTATTACTCATCCTTTAAGATTCAGCTTATATGTCATTATGATTATGCCCATATTGCATAGCATATGTTCTGTGATAAAATATTTCACTTTTTAAAAGGCTTATCTTCAATATGATTGATAATATTCCAGGAATAATGGACTTGATTTTTTTTCTGATACATAGTAAATGCATAGTTATTAAAATTAGAAGTGTCCATCCACATACCCCCAAAGATCACCTTGTATTCCCTATAACTTCTCCCACATTTTCAAAACAGTGAGGAAGGCCATCTGGATGCTTAAAATCGTAGAGTTGGAGAGGGCTCTGAGAAGCCCACATTCTGTCTTTGGCAAGTTCGTAGCTTTAACGGCATAATATTTAAGTTGTTAACATTTATTGTGTGTCTCCTACATGCTGAACACTGTTCTACATGACTTACATGTATTCACTCATTTAATCCTTTTAATAACCCTATGAGATGCCAATGAAATCATCTCTATCTTATGGAAAAGAAAATGGAGGCTCAGAGTGGTTAAGTAACTTGCCCAAGATCACACAGCTAATGAGAGTGGACCCCTCTATTCAAACTCAACCATATGGCTAGAATCCATGCTCTTACCCTATCCATATAATATCACCTCTAGTCGAGTTTAATGCCTCCAATATTCTATAAGTGTGACTACCCTCAGCACCTAGACTTTGCTGCAGTGCCGCCTGTTCTCCCTGTGGGAGGGAGGGATGCTTGGCCAGAGGCTGGCAGGAGACCTTGAAAAGGGGACCTCTTGGAAATGGACAGCTCAGTACTCTGTGATTCTCTGGTCTTGGTTTAAGAAGTTCCTTGTGTCAGGAGCCAAGTTGGTATCATTTTGACAGAATCGTCAGCTGCTGGCCTTTTCTGCTGTCCTGTGCATTTTTTGGTCTCCAGAGATAGCCTGAACTTTCCAGCTCTAAGCAAGAAAGCTCTGGAACCAAACCATCCAATTGCTGCTTGACACTCATAAGTACAACCCCTGTTGGACATAGCAGAGGCCTCTGTTTTTCTACAGAAGAACCTCAAGGCCAGGTGCTAGGGCTTCTGCTTCACAGTATCTATGCTTTACTTGACCTATCTTTAAAAAAAAATCCTCTCCTGAGTCATTTTTGCACCTGATTGTTTGGAATTTTGTGGAAGCTGTGCGTGTCAATTAAACAGCTCATTCCTGTCACATGCCTGTCACATTCACTGGGAGCCCGCATGTCACAGCTTTTGAAATGATGCAACCCAGATGCTATCGATCAGCCCAGTGTCTCTTGAAGAAACCCATGCTCAGCTGCATCCCTGTGGGTGATAAACAGGATGGATGCCCCTATCCCCTGATGAAGTATTTATACCTGCAAATGTATAACTCAAAAGGAATTACCACCAGTATTCTTTTAATTGGAATTATGTTTCTTCTTCCTAAGCAGATATGTGCAAGCTCCTTTTCTGCAGAAGCCGTCCATAGAAAAGGAATGTGTGTGAGAGACAGGCTGTTTAATCTTTCACTGTAATCAGCTCCCCGGAGCCTGAGTGCTGAGTCTGTGAAAGTAGCAAGCCCCGGCTGCCCTCCTGCTCGAGGCTGGCGTGGCCTGCCCCACCCCTTCTTCCTGACTTTGGCAGTGGGACTCCTTGGAAGGCTAGCATTTTCCACCCTGAACAAGATTCTCCATCAAAATCAGACACCCTAGAAAAATAGAGCTTAGGCGAAGCGGCTTTTCTGATCCCATTATTGATAAGCTCTTAGAGCTCATCAATGAAAATTAGAACTTGTTAATCCTGTACATTTCCCCGCCCCCCACCCCTTGATTTTTAATTACAGAAGAAAGAAGTAATGGATAACTTCTGGGGCTGCAGAGACACCAAGGCTGTCAAGAGAAAATTAAATTTACAGTCAGAGAGTTTTGTTTTCTCAAGTGTCCTTGTAAAATGCAAAAAAGCCTCCTGGCATCACCAAGGCAATTCAGCTGGTTTCCTAAACTGGCAGAGTTTTCCTCGAAGAAGCCCTCCTTCGTTTGCCAAGGGAGTGTATTAATGACAAGGACTGGACCTAAAGGGAACTCATTCAGAAGAAAACTGCATTAAAAGAACATTAAGGGCGATGTTTTAAAGTCTGATTTAAACTCATGAAAGCAAGATTTATTGTTGAAGCCAAATCGTCGAGCTGACGCGCCCTGACTGGTAATGCGTTCCGATTGGAGCACAGGGGATTGAGTCTGTTCAGAAACATCACTCTCCGGGGCCGGGCGCTCCTGCTGGGGGAGAGGAAGACAGCCATGGAGGAAATGGGCTGGGCAGCCACATTTCTGAAGGCAGGTGGGCTAACATCCCACAGGGGCCAACCCACCAGGGACGCAGGAGGAGGGGGGCACTGCCAGCTGAGGTCAGCCTTGACAGTAGCAGGCAGCTTAGCAGCCTCTGAGCTTCCCATGGCTGCTGGAGGGCCCCTCCCTGAGGAGGCTGGAAGCTCGGCAGGATGTCCCAGCCCCTCTCCTCTGAGTCCTTAACCCCTCCTGTGGATCCTCTCTGGCCACCCCTCCTGCAAGCAAATAGACCCAGAGCAGAATGGTCAGCCCTCTTACTCCGGCCTACTGCTCTGCTCCACTTGTCCATACTCTGCTTTGGAGTAATACGGTGCAGGTCTCTTACCTGTGCTGCAGACCTGGACTCCAGCCAAAAGGCCAGTTGCTGGCCTTCTTGCCAGTTCGGGTCTGATGTCTAGATTAGCAGTGTTAGTACCAGTGTTGGAAATGCACAATAGAGTCCCCCAGAGAAAATCAAAGAAAACAGCCTCAAGCTTGTGCCCTTTCCTCCCCCCCCCCCAGTGCAGGGGTGTTGCCAGAGAACTTGCCACCTCTCCCGAAGCCAGCTTTTAGAGCTCAGCCTGCCATAGCATCACATTCAATTCTGAGGAGCAGCCCCACTGCAGTGCAGCTTGGTGCTTTTTCAGCAAGGGCCTGGAACTGATTCCATTTCAAGCTTTTCCTGATGTCCCAGTGCCTGGACAGACATCCATTTCCTGGTGTCTGTGGCCCTCTAAATCTTGTGGAATCCTTACCATGTATGGATATAGGCTTGTCTTTTCAAGTGATTGGATTTGAACAGCCAAGGGACTCTAGGGATGTGGATACCAAGTCATCTGCCAAAATTAGAGGAGCTGAGAGCATCACACAGGGAGAGACACAAAAGCCTCTGGTGAAGGCAGAACTGGGGTCTGAGACCAGGAAAGCCCACTGGAGTCAGGGTGCAAATGGGGCTCAGTGACAGGGTGGAGGGATGGGTCAGGTGTCCAGGCGATTAGCAAGGGCTGTGTGATCCTTTCAACATGTGTCCATTTATCTATGTGTCGAGTGCTTCACAGTGTCAGTGAGGATGAAGCTATGTAAACACATAAGCACAGTAAATATGATAAATCATATAATAGAGGAAGGTACAAATTATAGTCAGAAGCAACTGGGGTTACGGTTGGGGAGGCCTTCCCAGAGGTGGTGGCAACTGAGTTGGGTCTTGAAAGGGAAAGAGATGTTTGCTAAGAGGGCAAATAAGTAGGAAGTGGGCGTGGGATGAGGTGAAGCTCAGAACATGGCCTGGCTGGGGGCAAGTAGCCAGTTGCCTCTGGGGAGGAGGGAACTGTAAAAGAAGAGACTGGCAATGTCCTCAGAAGCATGATTGCAAAGGTTCTCTGTGTCATTCTAAGAAGTATTAACTCTCTCATGCAGCCAGTAGGAAGCAGCTGAATACGTTTTAGGTAGCCTCTGAATTTTTACTAGTTTGAGGTAGCTGAAAACCCACAACTGACCATATTGCTACCCTACTTATAATATTAAGAGGGAGAGACCAGAGGGGAGCCCACATCAGTTTGGAGGCTGTGATGAAAGCTGTGAACTTCCTCCCAGAAAGCTGCTTATATGTTCACAATTGTGCATATGATTTCATGGATCCCCTAAAACCCACCCATAAACCCCAGCTTATAAGCCCTCACTCTGAAGGTATTTGTGGGAAATAATTTGTTCTCTACAGAGTATTTCATAGTTCTTAGGAGATGGGTGCTGCAGTATTTAACAGTTATATGTCACAGTGCCTGCAACTTACTTTCAGATGGTTTGACAACAAATTTTCAAAAGCATGAGTGTGTTCTGTGGGGGGAGAGAATGGGAGAAAGAGTCGGGGGAGAGGAAGCAATTGAGGCAAAAAGTTAACAATTGATGAATCTAGGGGAAGTGTATATTGGTATTCATCACAATTTCTTTTAACTTTTCTATACATTTGAAATTTTTAAAAATAAAAGCAAAGCAAAATAAAATCCTCGCTCAAGGCAGAAGCAGAAGGAATGAATCTAAAATGATGAATTTTATTCATTTATATTCCTTCACCATATACTGTCTGAATACCTACTATAGCTGCTCAATAGTTAGTCAGAACAGTCAATAGGACTTAGTGCCTGACGGGGGTGGGGGGCTGGGTGGGGGAGGTGGAGGAGGGGGCACCGTGAAGGAGCCCGAAGTGAGCAGCGGAAATGATGGGTAGTTCAATTAACAAGGAGACAATAGGCGGAGAGCAGCAGGCCAGAGGAGGCGAGATGAGTTCGATTCCGTGGGCAGCATTTTAAAAGGTGTGTTGATGAACTTGAATGAGTCTGGGGCAGAGCCACCAGAAGTAAGAGGAATTAAGACAGTGGTATATGAGAAACAGTATGGACCAAGGGCAGGGAGATATTTGGGAGGAAATGAGGGTGAGTGATAAGTCTGACAGTTGTCTGCAGATATGAAAATCCAGGAAAAGTTGTAGACTTGCTTTACATGATTTAAGAGGGCTACCCTTGGAAGGCGGGTGACAGCTAACGGAGACAGATTGGGCTCAGCGTGTAGGGGGAGCTTGGTTCTTGCTGCACAGTTGGACAGCTCTGCACCAGGCACTGTGTCAGGCACAAGTGCTGGCTAGAGACAAGGATAATAAGCAAGGCGGGGCCTCTACTTGGGGTAGCACAGTCAATACCGGGCAAAAGAAAAGTTTCATTGCTTGACACAGACCTTCACAGTCTTATAAAACTTATGATTGTCTATGCAATGTCTTTCCGTTCCATCCAGGCACTTAGGAGGACTAAAATCACAACATACACAAAATGCACAAGGCTTATGGTGGAAAATAGAAATCACAGCTCTCCAAGGTAAGTAGCTATTTCCAAAATTTCATGGTCCCTCCCTAACAAACTTGTCGTACCTCCATAACACACATGTACAGCTAAAAAGAGGACCGGCCTTCTGTAGTGACATTTGAACAGGAAAGAAAAATAGGCGTCTTCCAAGAGGGAAAAGGAGGAAGATGTTCCAGGTGAATGACGTAGCAGAATGGAAGCTAAACCATCCCAGTCATCCTCCCCAGTCCTCTTTCAGGGAAATGGATTTGAGAACTGAAGGAAAACCCGGAATATAGAACCCTAGTTTATTCTAGGGTCTTGTCTGCTGTGTCCTGTCCTACCCTATTCCAGGGCTATTTATTTATCTCCCTGGATTTAGGGCTTCACTGCTGCTCAGGGGCTGTAAGAGAAAGCCCAGTGTTCCCTTCTGGAGGTGCCTGAACTCAAGTACCTGCAAGATTTGGCAGAAACCCTTAAGTCTTATTTTGCTTTCAGTCTCTTTCCTCTCTGTCCCCCAACTAAGCATGCACAAAGAACTGTGTAACTGTATCCCTCCCTGCCCCAGCACTGTTCTGGCTGCTTTCCTCGCTTCCCAAAGGAAGATATGGAAATTGCCTTTAAAAATTCTCAGTAGACAGTCATCAGGTCATTACCATCCACCCTCTTCTCCATATCTCCAAGGCGAACATTTACGGAGCATTTTCTCTGTGCCAGGCATCTTGTGGGCTCTTCACGTGCATTTCATCCTCATAGCAGCCCTATGAGGAAGATACAATTAGCCCCTTTCTACAGATTAAAAAACAGAAGGTTAGAGCGTTTAAGTAACATGTCCAAGGTCACTGGGCCAGGATGTGAGAGGGCAAATGGTGGGATCCACATGGGGTTGACTTCAGAACCCAGAACCCAAGCTCTTCAAAATCCACAAGCCAGCTACACTGCCTCATTCTAGAGGGCTTGGTGGATTCTGAAGATGATAATAAACACATAGTGACACTGTGTTTCAGGCTTTGATCTAAGGACTTTACATATATCAATTCCATTAACTTCAAAACAACCCAATAGTGTTGAGGTCAACACTATTGTTATTGGAGATAAACAAACTGAGGCACAGAGAAATTAAGTTGCCCAAGGTCAGAATTTTAACTCAGGTGGTCAGCTCTTACCTATGTTGCTATGGCACCATGCCTAAAAAGAAAAGCGTACAGAGTATGCATTTATGACTTGCAAGGAAGGATCTTTTTAGGAATGATACACTCAGCCTGGACTCAGTGTGCCTCATCTGGCCACTGTCCCAACACCGCAGTCTCCAGCCAGAGACTACCTGGATGACAGTCATGTACACATCCCTTTGCAGTCATCCTTGTCCCTGGGATCCCACGCACTGCAGGAGAAGAATCATAAATGTTTCCTTGAGCTATAGGGAGGGCTTAATTTTCAAGTGTTAATAATGTGAAACTCAGGAGAAACATGCTCATACTGTGAAAATCCTGTAAGATATTAAGTTTTTTTAATTAGCATAGTTACTCTCAAAGTTAGAAAGGAAAAAAATCCTTGCTACTGGCATTTATTCATAGTTTGATTATCTCAGCGTCAATACAAAGCATTTTGGTACCTTTTTTTCCTGCCATCAGTAAAAAAGAGAATCACTAATTTGTATATCAAGAAAGGGGAAAAAAGGAGAGAAGAAAGAAGGATAGGTAGGAGGGAGGGGATGGAGAAAGAAAAACTTATTTTTAGATTCATCTATGACTGCATGGTGATGAGAATATCATGTGATCACCTAAAATTGTGTGGTCTTACTGATTCCCATTTGTGAAGTGGTTATTTTTGCCTTCGTAGGAAATATTTTAAGATTTTCATTATATGTTACCTTACTTACATCTTAGAGTGGATTGTCGCAGGGTGACATTTGGAATTTATTTACGATCAGCTTGGCAAGGGCCCTGACCAGTAAGAGCAGGTGCTCTGTGGTCCATGGTGTCCGTGACAACAAACTGGACCGCAGCCCTCAGATGTCATTGATCTGGAACTTTAAAATAAGACCAATGGGAAAATAATATAGCAATGTGTCACTCCTCTCAGATCATTTTCCCTAGGATTTAAATAATCTAAAACCTAGCCAAGAATTAGGACAGCTCAGGAAGAAGACAGCTGAGCAGCTTGATGGATCTAGAAGAAGGTCTAGGTATCACAGTTCACATGCTCTGTTCACAGAAGAGTTCTTACGAGGGATTCCATGCCAGTGGTTTTGACTTTAAAACCATTTTAATGTTTGCCTTGTTTTCATCAATCAGTAGACTGGAAGCTGCAAAGGGAAACTACAAGGGAAAGGATTACTGCTGGAGATAGTATACATTGATGACAGCAGAAAGAGTCAAGGAGACAAAAGAGTAGGGGGCAGAACCCCAAGAAACAGATATAGTAACTTTAAAGGCACAAGAGTATTGGGTTATTTAGTGCAGGGCAAATAGCTCTGTACAGCCCAATCAATACCCCCAGAGGGCAGAGAATCATCACAGTTATACATGTTGATGATTCTGGACCACCAGGAAAAGAAGAATTTGTGTTCTGGGTGAAAAAAGAAAAGATGAATGCAATGAACAGAAAAACTTTATATACAAATATTAAGATTCTTAAAAAAAATTAAGTAATCCTTAAAAGAATAGCTTGTTATGTAGAAATGTGTCTTAGGGTATGAAACAGTTAATGTTACTTTGTTTACTTTATATGTATGCTCTTATATATATAATGTATAAGAATAGACTTTTCCATAGAATAAAGGAAATGGCATTACCTTCGAGAACGCTGAGTACCGAGTGTTACAGTGAGTTAATAATCATGAGGTGATAAGAGGGAAGAAATTGTATTTTCCATAATTCCATGGAGGCTGAAACAATCTTTTGGTTGGGTCGAGCTGTTTTCTACCCGAAAAGTGGTTGGAGAGGGTGGCTGAAAGACCGGGCTATACTTCCCGGGGCCCGGGCTTCACAGGTTTGTGAGCTCCATGTTGCAAGCCTGCATTTTTGGAAGATAGTGGGGCAGGAGGGAGAGCCTGCAGAATGACATAAAGCTGAGAGGTGCAAGATTCGATCTCTTCTCAAATGTGAATCTCTAATCAACTTACCAGACTCTCAGTGTTTGTGAGAGAGGATGGGATTTTTTAATGTGTAAAAAACAGCTAAGGAGCTGTTTTTTAATATGTATTAGCAAGCTGCACATTAAGTTGACCTTGAACCCTTGGATTTAGAAGTAGTGGAAGAAATCAAGCGGAAGTAGGATCATGAACTTGTAGGAATTGTAAGGAGGACTGATGGGTTCAGAATTTAAGGATTTGGACCAACTTGCCTACATCTCTGAAGATCAGGGAAGCCCACTGGAAATATGGATCTCTGTCTCTCTCTCCCTCTCTCACGTATGTATGTTGCATGTGCCTTTGTATATTTTTTAACGACTAATAGTTGTCAGATACGTACTGAGTGATAGGTGCTATGCTACATACTTTAACATTCATGATTTCACTTAAACCTCAAACCAACTTTTGTGAGATAGGAATATTTATTACATGAAGAAACTGATGCTCAGAGAGGTTAATTCGTTTGCCCAAAGTCAGTCACACAGCCAAAGAATGGTTATTATAAAACACATTCTTCCTGCTAAGCCCCAAGCAAATTTTAATGCACCAGGAACGCTGTTCGTCTTTATTTCCAAACCTACATTCCCTCAAATACTCAGGGTGTCTGTCTTCTGGTTGTCAAGTTACTAAACCTTGACAACAATGAAGGAGAATTTTAATGTTCCAAGATTTCAATAGATCTGGAGATTATGTGGGAAACCGAAGATGCGGATTTAATGTGGGACAGGGAAGACAGCCGTATCTTGTAGATGTAAGGCGTTTGCTCTGTATACATGTTAGGAGTCGTTTTCTTCTGCTACCACCACTGCCAGAGATAAAGCATGAATGATACCAAGTTCAGAGGACTGATATCCATCAGCAGCAGAATTTATTCCAGCCTCTTAGGAATAAATACAAGGATGTGCTGATAATTATGCCTTGATACACGAAAGAGGATATAAAAACTCTTTCTCAATTTGTCTAGTGCACTGTGAATAATAATGCTGTCCATGTGTTTAGAAGGCAAAGTATTGAAAGCTCTATTGTTATTTTCACAAAAAACAACTTTGAGAGAAGCACGTTTTCAGTATTAACCAGGAATGTGGAGTTTATCTCACGGTGCTATGCTGCCTTTTCTCTTCTAACTGGCATGAATTCCTGGTATTTAAATGCATCAGAGACACTCTACCTTCACTTTGAAATGAGAGAGCCTTAACAGAATGTCAAGCAGAGCCCTTGTTTCCTGACTTCTGACCTAGCTCAGGTTTTTTTTTGGGGTTTTTTTTTTTCCTTTACATGACTCAGACAGGCTCTTGGAGGCCTAGAGATAAAAGGCCCTATTAGAAGTGCAAAATATGACTATTACTACCTCCTTTAATAAGGCTTCTTGCCAGTTTTTCAAATGACTAGAATCTGTTTGCTAATTATTACTCCACAGTTTCTGCATTCATTTTCTTTCCCTGAAGGAGCCTGATTCCAATGAAGATGAGGAAAAGTGCTAAAAAGTGTGTTTACTGCCATCTATGGGATGTAGCAGGCCTGTGACGGCCATGGATCCCCTTCCCATGGAACTCACAGTTAACTCGTTATAAAGCCATGGGGGGAAGTGTTCAGGGACTGTAAGCACAGGTATTGCACTGAGCCCCTACTTGCAAATACCATTGGAAAATCATTCGTTTAAAGTTTCCCAGCAATATAAGCTCATATTGCTGCTTTAGAGAGTGAGACAGTATGTTTTCCTCTATTTGAGGCAATCTTATTTATGTGTATAGTAACATATGGGCACATGGGCTCCATTCATGACTAAGCGTTCTAACCTGTGATTACCCTCAAATGTTCTAGTAGAAAATGCTAGAACTAGGAATTCATTTTCTTGATGATTCTGAATATTCTGAAGAAAGCCAGGAACAAGGAAATGATAAAGACTCTTGAAAGGCCAAAATAGATGTAAAGCCTATATGCTGTGGCCTATGAACTCAACTCAAGAATCAGGCTTCCTAGGTTATTATGACAAATTCTATTGTTTTGGTATCAGAAACTTTTACTATCAGAGGCAGTAAATTACAAGATGGGGCAGGGGTTTTGAAAGACAGACATTTAAGGAAAGCAAAAGTGATGGCTCATATCCTTAAACCTAAGGAAGGAAGAGAAAACTATAAAAACAAAACAAATACAAGAGTTCAAGAGAGCAAAGCAGTTTGGAAAATCACAGTATACTGTCGCAATCAATGTTCATATTAATGATTCAGTTCTCAAATAGCAGTTAAATTTCCTGAGGTCTATTAAGTCATTAACATGACAGGCCAAAAGGACATGTCTACACAGTTCACAGAAAGAGAAATACAAATGGTCCTTAAAATATGAAAAGATTCTCAACCTCATTCAGAACAAGAAAGCTTCAAATTAAGAGTAAATGAATTAAAGACAAGCCACTGACAGAGAAAATATATGCAAAACAAATATCAGGTAAGGAACTTGTATCCACAGTATACAAAAAGCTCTTAAAACTAAACAAATAAGAAAAGGAACGACCTAATTAAAAGGTAGGCCTAAGATCTGAACAGATATTCAAGCCAAACCATATTAGAAGAGACAAAGAACATTATAAGAGCCACATTCTACAATATAAATATTTTTTTTAAAAGTAAATGAGTTTATATTCTTTATTCACCGATTGACAAAACTTCAAAAGGAAAGTTTGGTCACATACTGTGCTGATGAAGGTGTGGGGAAACAAATCCGCTCAGCCAGTGATGGCAAGAGAAAAAAAAATGATGCAGACTCTGAAGTGCGATGTAACAATAGTTAGCAAAATTGCAAATGCACATAACCTTCCTTAGACCCAGCGATTCTTCTCTGGGAATTTCACCTACAGTTATACTCAAACATGTACAAAATGGAGTAAATATGGAGATTATAATTGCAGCATTTTTTATGATAGAGAAAGACTGGAATAACTAGATGCCTATCAGTAGGGATCTGCTTAAATAAATAATGTTGCACCCTTACAATGGAACAGGATGCTGCCATTGTATAGAATGAGGAACTCTATGTATTGATGAACAGTGATGATCAAGATATAAGATTTTAAAAAGCAAGGTGCAGTACAGTGTCATAGCATCTCACCTTTTGTGAGAAAAGAAAGATGCTTGTATCCATATAGAATATCTGTGGAAGGAGTTATGCCGTAACCTGGTAGCACCTGTCAGGGGTGGGGAAGCGGCAGGCTGGGGCACTGGGGTGGGAGGAAGACTTAATTATCACTCTTTACTCTTTTGTTTCTATTCCGAAAAAAAGTGATATAAAATAATTTAAAAATAAAGAAGGCAAACGGGTATATATTTGGGGATGCTTCCATTTACCCTTTTTTAAACGTTGATCTTTAAAATGTTGGTTAGCTCTAGTTATCTGGACAATTTAATTATGTGGAACACCTCATTTCCTGACGATGCTAGATGAATAAGGCAGTACTCTGGTTTGCTGACTTATGCACAATTACAAAGTTAACATTATCATCATAGCACAAAAGAGATTGGAATTTAGAACAAAGGCTGGGATACTTTTCAACAAGACATTAGGCAGGAGAATGGATGAAGTGGAGAGAGTCTGTAACTCTCACACTGATTGAGGGATGAAGGCCTAATGAACAAAATATATGAGCCTGTGTGAAGTGCAGTGCTTCTGTGTGTAATAGGCAAGGCTTCTGTTCCCAAAACAGCAAAGGCGGTTGCTGCCTTCGTAAGAAACGCTTTGTTAGTCACCGGCATTGACAGGGAGAATAGTGTTTGCTGCTCACTAGGTGCTTTGGAGGGACTGCAAAGAAGGCAACAGCATAATTTCTGGCCCCAGGAGAAGCCTGGCCTGTCCACCGGACACAGAGCAGGACTTGGAATGCAAGCGAAGAGTGCTTATCACATATGAATGCAGTGCCAAGCAGCCTCCCTGCAAGAATAGAGCAGAATTTGACCATAGGGCTGATAGAGATTGCAGAAATATCCTTCACCGTGTTTCAAATCTGGATGTTTCATATGGAAATTCAGATTTTCTTTTTTTAGCTCTTTTAAAAAATGGATAATCTAATGATACAGGGCCTGATTTTCTTGCATGTTAACATCCACTGGAGCTGAGCAGGGACTGTCCCCTTTATATGGGACATAAGATTTAGATGGGACAGTTAACCATGGTCCCTCCCCAGTGCTCCCTGTTACCCAGCACCTGGCCTGTCCCTTTCAGTTACTTGCCTGCTCTCTGGAGGCATTTCAATTTACAAGTCCTGGACCAGAATCAGGAAGAGTTAGTTTGGAAAAGTGTCTCGGAAGTAGGAGATTCTTAAACAGGTTTCGAAAGACAAGATAGAGTGGCCTGGCAGATTGGACGTGCAAGGCATTTTAGAGGGAAGCTTCCTAGAAGACCAGAGTGTTTCCTCTTGACCAAAAATTGAGCCAATCACAAGGTGTGTGTGCTTTGGAGAAATCCAGATGATGTTGGCTGAGCAAGGTCTTACCTCCTGCTTTATGCCAGGCATTTTGTAGGAGCATTTCAGTGGACAAGGCAGTTTCCTGCCTCAAGGAGCATATAGCCTACTCGTGGAGGTGGCCAGTCCACAAGAAAACAAACTGCTACCTGTAGATTTACCTACTGTAACCATTGTTACAGTGCCATGAAAGAATGGACAGAGTATTGTTGTCATAGAGAATTATAGTGAAGGTGTCAGGGAGGGCACATGGAAGCTGAGAATGGAGTGATAAAGTGAGGAATGTGATCAAGAAGATGTAAGGTGGAGGGAACAGCATGTGCAAAGGCCCTGCAGTGGGAGAACCTGGACTATTCCTGAGACTGGAAGAACCAGCATATCCAGAGCACGGTGAGGAAAGAGGAAACAGCCATCTGAGTAAAAGGGTAGAGCTAGAGTCCACCCTGAGAGGAAGCTGTGAGGGGTTTGAAGGATAGGAATGACTTGATTCTATTTACATCTTGAAGGAACTTGAGAGATCAGCCTGGGAAAGGAAAGGCAAAGCAGGGCAACATGGAAAGAAGACCGGGAGGCTGTGCACTGCGATTAGCAGAGGCCCTGGTGTTGGCTTGTCTACCCTGTCAGCTGCCCACAGCCAGCATCAGAGCACTGCCAGCAGCTCCTCCTTGTCAGACAGAGGTTCACACCACTTCCTCCTGGGTATTTCTTTCATCTCTACCCTTGGTGGTCATGTTTTAAAGCTTTCCCGTAGAACAGAATATGAAGGGAGTGGGGACTTCCCTTCTCTCTTCCTCCCTCCCCTTGCAAACTGCCCCGTCCCCCAACACGCACACACATACCTGCAAGTGTGCGCACACAGGGTAATCTCAGGGTGCCTCATGCTTAAGGATGGCAGCACAGGGGGAAAGAAGCAGGTGGAAGAGCTTTGCCTTGCTGGAGCGAAGTGCGCCAAACTGAGCTTAGCAGGAATGGACGGCAGTTAGGTAAAACAGGGCTAATTGGTACTGGGCTTTGAAGTCTGAGGCTAGAGGAGTTTTCATATAATTTGGGAAGCAGCTGGGAGTCTTTACAGGTGTGTGAAGATGGGAGCAATGTGATCCAAGTGACTCTGGAGGAACGTGATTCTCGATGATATGTGTCCAGTAGACAACAGGGGACCCACACAGGCCGGAGGAAGGGGAGCTAATTGGGAGGCAGGAGTCCAGGTATGCAGCCATTATGGCTTGGACCAAAGATGTGGGGAGGAGAAGGCAGACAGAAGAAGAAATGGCAGGATTTAAGGTTGGGCTTAGGGTGCCTCTCGGTGTGTGCTGGGGTGGGAGACATGGGTACAAAGATGAGGTGAATAAGAAACTGGGAACTTACTTGACAATGACATGGGAACTAGGAATGGATTTGATAGGACAGCCAAGAGAAATGTTGAACAGCTCACTCGGATGTCACTCCTGTTGGAAGTTATCCCTTCCTCCCTCCCTCCACCTTGGACGGTTAATTACTTTCAGGTGTGTGTCCACTCCTCTCCTTGTACCATGATGCTATGTTGTTAATATATCTTTGTCTGTCTACACCTGCTGCTAATCCACGAGCCTGGAAAACAGAGGCCCTGGTTTACTCCCTTTCTATTCCCAGTGCATAGTTAGCATGGGGCCTGCCCCATAGTAAGTGCACTCAACATGTTTTGGTGAGTGAGTAAATGAATGAATGGAAACTTTTCAGAGGCGTGAAATTGCCCCAGCCACTGTACAACACTGTAAAACTTACACATTTTGTGGCAGCTGCAGCATCCCTTGAACAGTGGTGGAAATCAGGTTATAGTTGGGAGCCTCACAAAGCCCCAGCCATTACAGCAACTGACAGGTGGTGCTGGAAGTAGGGCTTGGATTGGCAGACAGAAGACTGGAGGAGTTAAGATACTGCTGGGGGAATCTGAGATCAAATTGCAGGGTTGTTTAAACACCTTAGGGTTACAAATGGGCTTTCATCCATAAAATCCCATCTGTAAATATGTAGCCTTAAACCGTCTAAATAGCCCTCTTAATGTTGTTAAATCCCAGGGTTGGTAGCGGCCATTGGAAAGGCTTTGTACATTCTCATCCTGTTGCTTTCACTGAAATTACATTTGTGTTACAATGAAATCTGAAACCTGAAAAATACATAAAAATGAACTTTTCCCTACGACATGTTATGCCACCAACAGCATCAACCAAATTTATTAAACTTTCTAGGTAACTACCTTTTATTCAGCTTTTACTCTGTGCCAAGCATTGATTTTTTTTTTTTTTTTTTGCGGTACGCGGGCCTCTCACTGTTGTGGCCTCTCCCGTTGCGGAGCACAGGCTCCGGACACGCAGGCCCAGCGGCCATGGCTCACGGGCCCAGCCGCTCCGCGGCACGTGGGATTCTCCCGGACCGGGGCACGAACCCATGTCCCCTGCATCGGCAGGCGGACTCTCAACCACTGCGCCACCAGGGAAGCCCGCCAAGCATTGATTTTATACACATTATAGCATTTAAAGTTTACAACAAGTGCACAAGATAGGCACCGTTGCTCCCATCTTGTAGGTGAGCAATCTGAGGCCCAGAGAATTTAAGTGACTTGCCCGCTGCGTGTGCACTATTTCGAGCTCATCATTTGGCCATGCAGTCTTCCAGCCGACAACAAGGAGGACAAGCCTGGGAAAGACAGAGAGAGGTGGGGCTTCAAGGAGAGTTGTCCATGAATAAGCACTAATGGAAGCCGTTTGAGCAGCCCATTCCCCCTGGAGAATACACAAAGAGGGAGACAAACAGAGTGCTCAAGACTGCTTTTTACAGTAGGTCCTTGGGAAACTCTTAGGGTAGTAGAAGAGGAGACAGCCATAGGGTCAAAGGACCTTTCCAAGAAACAACTGGGAGTCCACTCAAGTCCCTCTATAGCCTTAACACACTGTTAGCAGGACCTCCACCTTCTGCCTCTATTTCTTCTTGCCTATTCCTTCCCTAACCACCCATTCCCAATAGATAAACAGATTGGTTGACAACAGTGTTTTCAATTTGGATGTTCATTTGGTTGGAGCTTGGAGAAGGCTAAGTATCAGTCTGTCTAGAGTCTGCAGTCTAGATGAGAGCATAACAGCTACTTCAGAAAAGCATAAGATATAGAAGGAGTATAATAGTGAAGGTGGTAAAGGGGCATTTAATTGGCCTTCCAAGAAGCCAAGGAAACCCAAACAATGGCACAAAAAGAGTAAGATCGCCCTTTCTCTGGCCATTACTATGGCCAGGGGTAGTTTTGTGCATGCCCAAGGGTCTTAGAAAATTGCCATTGCCCAAGGCCACTCAGGGCAACAGTAGCAAAGCAATGAGGGCAAAAAAGGCGAATCTGGATTTCAACATGTTACTTTCCAAATGGCTGCAGAAATTCAGTTGATGGTTTTAAACTGAACTTTTCCCAAACTCAAAAGAGAGGCAGGCTGTATATTTGGTGAGAGTTATTGTGCTAATAATATTAGCTAATAAAAGATTTTGGGAGACAATTTAGTTCAAACTACTAATTTTAAAGGCCAGAAAACTGACGCTCAGAAAGGAGAAGCCACTTGCTCACGGTTACACAACCAGACAATTGACATACTGGGGCTAGAAACCACGTTTCCTGTATGTTCTACTGGAATTTTCTCCCTAGGGGACATAGGAGAGTTAAGCACCCAAATAAAAACATTGTCTCAGCATGACCTTCAGTGCAGTGATTTTTTTGGTTCCTTGTATTTCATTCAAGTCCAGGCAGCTCAGAGCACAGTGGGAACATTCTGGAAGCCTCTTCCTAGTTGGAAACCCTTGGTCAGTTAGGGCTAAGATCAGGACCATCTACTTGCTCCAGACTTCACAGGAGTGCTGAGGGAATTGGGTCTTTTATTTGTGTTAGTTTGGATGGTTAATGATGTAAATATGTGTCTGGTTAGTGCACTTAGCATTTAAATCAGATCTAATGGTAATACTAGTTTGCCTTCCATACTGCCCATTGAAGAGCAGATCATTGCCAGTAACTTTTGCGTGAGAAGTGAGAAGAATTGCAAATTGTTCTTGCAAGCATGGCATCCTCTTTATTTGGAATGCTCTACATTTTCTTCACTTGGACTGGGAACAGTATAGAAATGGACATGCCCTTGGCACTCATCTCCTGTGTTTTTAATCCTGGTGTATGGATTGAGTATACCTGATGGGGTAAAAATCACTTGATCTGCTCCATGCTCCCAGGTTTCGCTTTCCCTGCCTGATTCTGGGAGCTACCAAGCCAACCCTTCATTAGGGGACTGGGCCCAGGCAACCCAGAGACCTGGTGACCAGGGGTTGCATGATACACAGAGCCCTGTCAGTTACCCTGATCAGTGGCCAACACTGTTTCCAAAACTTTGTCCAAAGCAGAAATCTCCCACCCCGACTACCCTCCAGCTAACTAGACAACTGCTTCATTTTGCTAATGGTGACCTAGGTTTGGGTTTCTCATTATTTTTATTTCCTGAGGGCCAACAGCCATAGATTCTGTGGGAATCAAACAAGAAAAGAGGATAAGTCATATTGGAATTTTCCCAGCCTCTACTTTCCTTCCAAGTGCAGATTCCCTGGTTGGGGTCTGCCCAGACAGCTTGCAGGAATTTGGACCTGAGTGAAAGAGAAAACACTGTGCTAGAGGGACTGCACAAGTACTCTAGGAGAAGGTGCTGCACAATAACCACAAAGCACTGGGTGGAAGGGGCGTATTAAAGCTTCATGTTCCTTCAGGCAACTCTGGAACTCTTTTTCTCCGGCCCTCCTCTCATATCCTCTCCCTTTCCCCTCTGGCGAGGACTTTCTGGCATGGAATTCTCTGTTATCCTAGAAACAGGTCAGAGCTTCTTTTCATCCTGGATAAAAATTTGTGTGGTTTAAAAAATAATCCAAAAAATAAACCAAAAAGAAGTTTATTTAAAAAATAAACCGAAAAAAGTACATTGGAACAGACTTCCTGGAGGGCACTCCGGCAATATGTATCAAAAACCAAAAGGTAATTATATTTTGGGGAATTTGTCTCAAAGGAACAATCAGACTTATACACAGTGCTCTAAGTACAACATGTTCATCAGAGTGTTGTTTATGTGAAAGCACTGGGATTCCAGAGTTTCTACAGAGTGGGGTCAGGCAACATCTCTCCCACTACATGTGAGTTTGCATCCACTGGTTTAAGAGGCTGAGCACAAGGCTATGTGAGGAGCTGAAAAGCTTCTTGAGGATAAAATAATTGAAACACTGCCATTTTTTTGAGGTTGAGATATATCAGGTATGTCTGGTGAATGTGGCCCCAGTGGAAACTAGATTGGGGGGATCCTAAGATGAATTTTATCATAGAGGAAAAAGCAAGCCAGGTTAGCCACAGGGCCTAGTCTTGGAAGGAAACAGTGGTGGTAAACACAGCATGTTGGCCGATGCCAGTACTTGAACCATTCCCTCTGCTAGTGACTGACCATTCTGGTTTGCAGGGGACTAAGGAGTTTCCTGGGACATGGGACTTGCACTGCTAAAATCAGGAATGTCCCTGCAAACTGGAATGGTTGGTCACCCTCCCTCTACTAGGGAGGACAGGTGGGCACTCAGAGACAAAAGCTACGCAAGAACCATAGAGTGTGTCACTCACACTGGACAATTGGGCTTTGAGCAGCCTTGCTACGGGACCCTAGCTGAGCATAGCGAATATATCCATTCCTTTTCACTTTCAGGGGTGGTAGAACAATAAAGTCAATTTTGAAGTACATTGATGGTATTTTGGTTGAAATAACAGATTCTCAGAACATGGTGATGAGTTGGTACAACAACAGAAGCGAAGTTCCAGCCCAAAGCATATCCCTGTGGAACTGTCAGGCATAGAATGAGTCTGCTGGCCACGGAGGCAAGCAGTAGCCAGGAATGACCCACTGACACAGGTAAGCGCTCCTGTAGACTCTGAGAAGTACAATATTTAAGGAGGAAGACTTTGAAAACCATAGAGTTGGAGCCCTAGAGTTACATTAATTTGGGAAGTTAATGTTACTGAGACTACATTTGTACTCACTGGCTAGTAAAGCTGGAGATATTCAGATCACATTTATGAGTAAAAAATTAAAACAAACTGTCTGCTAATAGAAAATTGATTAAATAAATTACGAGATTTATAGTCATTTGGAATGGAGATATAAATATATTTATAGACATGCAAAGAGAATTATAATATTATTGAGTAGAATAAAATCAGCATGTAAAATATAGCCTATTTTATTACAGGATGTCTACATTTTTAATTTAGATGCACATATATGAACAACCAAAAGAGTCTAGAAGATTAAAAATGAAACAGACTCTGGATAGTAGGATTTGGGGTAAGTTACATTTTTATTTCCTTCGGTATTTCTCAATTTTATAATTTTTCTAAAAGAGCATGCATAATTCATGCTACACTCACATATACACACACACACACACATACACATACTTAAACCACCTGCACGTGTCAGACAGTTGCAGCTTCCTAAAACCTTTTCATAAAAAGGCATCATATCTACAATTTTAAGATATGTTCAGATTGAGCACTGACACCTTGTCTATTATATTCATAAAGAGCAAATCACCTTTAGGCCTGAACTAAGAAGTCTATGCATTTTGAGGCACTGTGGGGAAAAAAGCATGCATCCGAGTTCTCATGACCATCTAGGTTCAAATACTGGGAAACAAAGAAGTTAGAACTCCTCTTTCATTTTGTTGGCAAAGGTTCCTTCCACACCTGAAATTGCATGAGTCACAGGCCTGGTGAGCTGGATGAGAAAGCAGCGCACGATGGAGGCCTAACCAGACTGGGGGTTGGCGAGGGGCTCCGGGCACATTTTCCTGAGAAGAGCACAGGCTGGGGGAGGGGTCTCTGCCTGGACAAGAGCCCTCCGTCTGTCATCTCAGAGCCTGGCAAGGCATGGGCATGAAGCAGGCCCTCAATATGTGCTTGTTGCATTCATTAGACAATACCAACAACCACCAGATGCCAGGGGTGCTTTATTGTGCTTTCTAGCTCAGCATTTTGTGAGACACTATATACATACATATATGTCACCTATTTTTACCACACTTGAATAGTACACATTACCCCCATTTTAAAGAAAGAAAAACTGGGGCTCCATGTGGCTTAATAACTTCACCACCACTCTGTATCCCTGATGCTATTATGAAGTGGGATTTGTTATCCTAGATTTGCCATCCTTTTGTGTTCCCAGCCCAGAGAAGTAACCAAAGGGGGATAGCCAAATAGCTGCTCTGGGAAAGGGCGCCATGCTGGCATTATGTGCTAGAATACTGTGCAATGCTTGCTAATGGCGCAGACAGTGGAAATTAGAGGACACAAAAGCTCCTCCTCGTGTCATCTGTAACATGCCTTTACTGTTGATGAGCAGAATGCAGAGCGCTTAGAATTGCATACTTAACAGGAGCTCATCCAAACCTCTTTGGTCTGGGTAATGGCTGGAAATCAAGCTCTTGCTGAGAGTTTGTAGTTCAATCAAGTCAGAAAATTACACGCATCTCCATTTTTTAAATACATATTTTTTTCAATATGATTGAAGGGCTACTTCAGTCTTGGGTTTTTACCAGCTAGCCCATGTTTCTCATTCCTCACCTAGTATCCAGAAATGCACAGAAATCTGTTCCAGAAGATTTCATTGTATTGAAGCTGCCAAGAAAGGGACACTTGCTTAAAATACTTGATCCGTCAGAGAGTTTTAAAAGAGTTAGGCTGACTTCACTCCACAGAAATACAGAGAATTTTTAATGAAATTTGCACCCACTGAATTCTTTAAAATATGATACTGTTTGTAAAAGCTACAAATGAGAACACAGTAACTCCTTAAAGTAAAACAGTGCTCCATAAAAAAGGAGGGAAGGAAGGGAGGGAGGAAGGGAGGAAGGAAGGGAGGAAGGAGGGAGGGGGGAGGGATGGAGGGAGAAAGGAGGGAAGGGAAGGAGAGGGAGGGGAACATTGAGAACATAGTCAATCATATAAGTAATAGCACCTGTCACAACTTTAGATCACTAAATTTAGGTACTAAATTATATGAAAAGTCATCTTGTCTACTGTGTATAAAGGAAGAGGGAGGAAAGGGATGTAAAACAGAAGGGAAGAGCACACTAGTAATTTAAATTCTTTAAGTGATGAGGGTTTCTGGAACTATCAGTAAACAGAATCACGCTCTTCAAAAGGATGGACCTCAGTGCAAACAACTCTCTTTTTGATTACCTGGCGCAGTATAGAAACTCAAGAGCTGGAATCAGCCGTTCAGAAATCATACACTTTTAAATCCAGGCATTTCCCATCTTTTTTGTTGGGATGTCTAAGACAACTTGAATGGGAATTCAGTTCCTCATGCATCCTAAAACTGCAAACTTGCCTCTAGTTGTTAAGCTTTCAGAATCTGCATGAATCTCACCCATATTTACTTAGGCCAATACCACCCTCCTCTTATTGCTCTCTCTCTCTATTTTTTCTATCTTTTAAAATTAATATTTCCTTATAGGAAGTACCATCAGGTCTTCTCTTGCCCTGAATTCAAATTCTTCAAGACTCTCAAGAGTATTAGAACAAGCACATATCCTAGTGCTGAGCTATGCCAACCTCTTCTTTCACAGGGGAGGAAATGGGTCAGAGTAGTTAAGAGATTTATCTACAGTCATGGAATGACATTCTGAAAATGAAAGAATAGTATGGATTGTGTAGAATGACAGGTCTTTGAAGTAACACAGACTGCATATGAGTCCCAGATATGTCCTTTGCCCTTGGCCTTAGGCATAACCATATAATTACAGTCTCTACAGTGCCATCTGTAAAATGGGGATAATAAAATATAAATTAAGGGTTGTTATGTGGACTAAATGAGAGCTAGAGAATGTCTGGCCTACGATAGGCAAATGTCAATTTCCTTTCTTTAAAAGACAAGGCATCAAAAGAAGTAATATATTTAAGAGATTAAAATGGCCAAAATTCCTCATCTATTTTTAGCCACATGTAAATGAGGTAGAATTTCTGTTCTTAACTGATTTCTGTAATTACCATTTTCTAAAACTGTGTATCTCCACAGGAACTCCCTAAAAATATTTCCACCAATGGCAGAACCTAGGATTCTTGTGCTTCCCTTTTGGAGCCTGGAAAGTGCTTTTCCCTGGTACTGGGAAGAGGCAGGGGCCTCCTTGACACTGGCCTGTATTACTCAGGACATAGCTCGAGATTCAGAGGATGCGCCTCCTGATAAGATTCACAGAGTAATCACAGAAAATCAGGCTGAGCACTTGGTGTGGAATCAGGAAAATTACAAGATGGTTGGACTGATGGGAATATGAAACATAGCCTGTTCTTCAAAGTGAGAAAGAAGTGAGAGATACTGGCAATTATCGCCCTGTAAACATTTCCAGCCATAATAATTGTGTGTGTGTGTGTGTGTGTGTGTGTGTGTGTGTGTGTGTGTCCATGTGTGTGTTTAAGAAGCAGGAAAGTGATGCTATCAGGAACAATAAGTGGCTTAGGCTTCAAAGAAACAAATCGTGCCAGCACAATAGCTTTTTTTGACAGAGTTATGAATAGATGAAGGGGAAACAGAAGAGATGTAATATATCTTATGTTGGTAAAGATTTGATATGTCTCAGGGAATTTTATTTCCAAAATTAGCTACAAGATCACAAAGAAAGGTTATTGATAAATTGCGGAGTATCTGGTTGTAGGAAGGTGCAGAAATGGCTGTCGGGGATGGTCTTATTTAACGCCTTCATCATTAATTTGGATGAGGGAGTGAATGTCTTTTCACGTTCATGAAAATTGCAGGTTATACTAAATCAGGACGTGGTATGAACACTGATCAGCCAGAGACTGACACAAAGAGGTCCCAAAAGAAGGACAGATTGGACAGAAGCAAGAGCCAACTGAGGAAAGCAACGTTTTTTAGGTCTGTTTTGATTTACCTTTTCTTATAGTGAGTAGAATGAGAACTTGATAGCAAAGTAGAGCCACACAGACTTAGAGAAGAAGATGGACAATAAAAAGGAATGTTAGACACTGTCATGGGGACTCACGTTTTCTGGGGGCCCACTGTGTGCCAACTTCTGCATTTGGACTTCACACTGTGAGTAGGTGCTCAGAGGAGGCTTAGAGATGTTAAGAATCCCACAGTAGAGGAGGAACTTATAATTTTGCATAATCTAGCCATTACTCACTAAGTGTAATTTGACATAGATTGGATATCCTTGACTTCTTGGAGCTTGAATTCTGTAGATTTACATTTTATCTCTAAGTCTATGATCCACTTTGAGTTGTTTTGTAAAAGGTAAGGATTAAGGTGAAATTTTTTTGTGTAGAGACATCCAGCATCATTTATTGAAAAAGACTATCATTTCCTCCTGAATTGTCTTTGTACCTTTGCCAAAAAACAGTTGTCACATATGTGTGAGTCTACTTCTGGAATCTTTATCTGTTCCATTGATATATGTTTTTATCCTTTTGCCAGTATTCACTGTCTTGATTACTATAGCTTATAGTAAGCCTTGAGATCAGCTAGGGAGAGTCCTGCAACTTTCTTCCTTTCCAAAATTGTTTGGCTAGTCTAGTTCCTTTCTTCTTTCATATAAATATTTCAAACAACTTATCAATATTAATACAACATCTTCCTGGGATTTTCACTGTTATTTCTTTGAATCTCTAGATCAGTTTGGGGAGAATTGACATGTTAACAATATTGACACAATCCATGAATACAGAATATCTCTCCATTTCTTTAGGTTTCTTTGATTTCTCTCATAAGTGTTTTGTAGTTTTCAAGATATAGATCCTGCACTTAGTGATACTGCAAATGATATTGTTATTTTTTAAGTTCGAATTCTGTTTTATTACTTACATATAAAAATATAATTAATTTTTGCATATTGACCATGTACCTTGCAGCCTTGCCGAACTGAGTTATCAGTCCTAGGACCTCTTTTGTAGTGTCCATATAGGCAATTATGTCATCTGTGATAGAGAATTTTATCTCTTCTTTTCCAATCTGTATGCCTTTTATTTCTTGTTATTGCCTTACTGTCCTGGCTAGGACTTCTAGTACAATGTTGGATAGGAATGGTTGGAAAAGAAATTTTCGCCTTGTTCCCAATATTAGGGGGAAAGTGTTCAGTCTTCATATATGACGTAAGCTGTAGGCTCCTAGAAGATGCGCTTTATCTTAAGACAGTTTCCCTCTATTCCTAGTTTGCTGAGAGGTTTTAATCATGGATGGATGTTGAATTTTGTCAAGAAAATTTTGCATTCATTTTGAGAATCAAATAATTATTTTTTCCTTTAGTTACTCTGTTACCTTTTAGTTAAACGTAAGAAAATACATCATACCATAGTTCTTAATTTTGTGTAGACCCAAGATTTTGTCTATTACCATATTCCTTCTGCCTGAAGACATTTTAAAAACATTTCTGGCAGGATAGATATGATGGCAATAAATACTGTGTTTTTGTTTGTCTGATAAACTCTTTATTTCTTCTTCATTTTTAAAAGATATTTTTCCAGGGGTGGAATTCTGAGTTGACAGGGTTTTTTTTTTTTCCCTTTCAGTGCTATTGTCACTCCCTTGTCTTTTGGTTTCTACAGTTTCTGACAAGAAGTCTGTTGTCATTCTTATCTTTGTATGCAAACTGGTTTTTCTCTTGCTGCCTTTAAGATTGCTTTCTTTATCCCCTCTCTGATTTTGAGCAGTTTGGATATGATATGCCTAGGAGTATGTGTGTGTGTGTGTGTGTGTGTGTGTGTGTGTGTGTGTGTACCAATTTACATTCTCACCAACACTGCAAGAGGGTTCCCTTTTCTCCACACACTCTCCAGCATTTATTGTTTGTAGATTTTTTGATGATGGCCATTCTAACTGGTGTGAGGTGATACCTCATTGTAGTTTTTTTTTTTTTTTTTTTTGTGGTACGCGGCCCTCTCACTGTTGTGGCCTCTCCCTCTGTGGAGCACAGGCTCCGGACGCGCAGGCTCAGCGGCCACGGCTCACAGGCCCAGCCGCTCCGCGGCATGTGGGATCTTCCCGGACCGGGTCATGAACCCACGTCCCCTGCATCGGCAGGCAGACTCTCAACCACTGCGCCACCAGGGAAGCCCTCATTGTAGTTTTGATTTGCATTTCTCTAATAATTAGTGATGTTGAACATCTTTTTCTCATGTGTTTGTTGACCATCTGTATGTCTTCTTTAGAGAAATGTCTATTTAGGTCTTCCATCCATTTTTTGATTGGGTTGTTTGTTGTTTTGATATTGAGCTGCATGAGCTGTTTGTATATTTGGGAAATTAGTCCCTTGTCAGTTGCTTCATTTGCAAATATTTTCTCCCATTCTAAGTGTTGTCTTTTTGTTTTGTTATGGTTTCCTTTGCTGTGCAAAAGCTTTTAAGTTTAATTAGGTCCCATTTATTTATTTTTGAGCACCCGCTAAAGTTAATGAAAGAGAGAGTGCAAGTGAGTGAACATCTAAAGCCACTGGCAGTTCTATATTCTCTGCATTACTTACTTACACTCAGCCTTTGCTAACCTATACTCAGTCTTCACCAATTTGTTAACAATTTTAGTTAAGTTCTTCTACCAGTGTCCAGCTGCATTTGTCCCAGGTAAGAAAATGTTTCACCTCATCTCTTTGTAGGCATCTTGATTCCTTAGCTCTCTGACAGGGTAAATTGACGTTGTTGTGAATTTGCTGTTTGTCTAGTTTTTGTGTGCGTGTTGATGTTGTTGCTATTGTTTCTGTAGGGATGAGAATGATGCTATTTCTAGCCTTTTGCTTTCTCCAGATGGACTAGAAAGTATCTGTTTGCTTTTGATAAGACGCCAGAAATCTGCCCTGTGTTGGAGACCAGATCCTATTCTCTCCACTCATTCCTCTACGTTTCTTTTGGCAGTGTTTTCAGGGATTTGGAATTAAAGGTCCTGATGGAGAACAGAAAAAGTGTACTCCCCTTAAAGGTAAAATGATATCCACCTTCTATGTTTATTTGAATCTTCTGGTATTTTCTACAGAGTTCATTTCGGATATTTTTCCATTATTCTCCTCATCAAGTCAATAAAGCCCTTAGAAATTCTCTTGTGTTGAGAGAGTATGTGAATTACCTCATTACAAATTTATTTACCCTTGGTAACACTTCACAGAAGCTTTTCTAAACCACATTCCCCATATCAAAAGTACAAAGCCAACAGGCTGTTCTATTATTTCAAAAAAGAAAAGAAATCATTCAATTAGTAGTATGTCAGATGAAAGGGACACTTCGAATTGTGGCATCATTCTGAACATATGAAAAGCCAAGTCTGCACTGTCATAACTATGGGATGAGGCATGAATATTCTATACATTTCTGATTAATCAAAATCCATGCAAAAATATCAGTCAGATCAGAAGAGTCAGAATTGATTAAACCATGTTTAGCTTATCTGTATTGTCTGGGTATCACGCAGATTAGAATAGAAGCCAATGTGATAGTGTGGGAACAAAAGACTTGTCAACCTGACACTATTTTAAACACAGAAACAAATGGAATCTTGTGAACCAATTCTGATTAACTAAACCTGACTCTACCTTGAAAAACATAATGGTATTTTATGATTTTAATATGGTTATCAGCACATCTCTTCTATTCTAAGGTATCTAGACACATAATCTTCAGGTGTTGGGAAATAATACGTTCAATTGGAGAACAGCATGGCCTGCAGTATGCCAGCCACATACAGGAAACTACAGGGCAAACCTGTTTCTGGTGTGATTAAAAGCTCGCTTGAAAGGACCACTTTGCGTGTGGAACTTTTCTGGATAAAGGATAGAGAGCTTCTTTGTCTTCAAAGAGCTTCAAAGGATATACAGAAAGAAGCATGTGCAGACTGGAGAAGCAGATGTGCGAGGTAAGGAAAGTATTAACATTATATGCTCTGATGACACGTAGTATCTACAGCCCTTACTCCTTGCCTCCATCCCCCAAATAAAAGCCGTTCAGGTAGAATGGGGTAGAACAAAGCCCACCTGGACCTCTTCCGTTGCTATTGTGCTAGGCAGGCTGAAGATTTGGGAATAACTGAGTTGTCGTAGCTGCTGACTGAGGATGCAAACGTGGGCCTTAACAGTGAGGGAGCAATCTTCCCAGCCTGGCCTCAGGGACATTGTAGTGGGCAGATGTGGTATGTGGCCTCTACATGACTAGAGTGCACTGTGCAAACAGTTCCTCTCTCATGCCTCTTATTGTCCTATTAACCACCTGAAGATATATTCTGAGAAGCAGCAAGGGAAGCTGAACAGACATAAACACAATCCTGCTCTTCCTCTCTGTTTTCTCTCTCTCCTGAAATTCAGCCCCATTTGGTTCCTACAGCCCATTCCTCAGGGACCTCAGCAGCCTCCCTCCCTCCCTCCCTCCCTCCCTCCATCCAGTGATGCACGTCAGCATTCAGGGACATAGAAGCACCTGCTATCCTCCCACCCTGGTCGGCAGAGGGTAAGGTGGTGAGCTGTTTCAATGGGGCCGTGTACCTTTTTTTTTAAAAAAAAAATATTTATTTATTTATTTATTTGGTTGCACTGGGGCTTAGTTGCAACAGGCAGGCTCCTTAGTTGCAGCATGCGGGGTCTCTAGTTGTGGCATGTGAACTCTTAGTTGCAGCATGCATGTGGGCTCTAGTTCCCTGACCAGGGATCAAACCCGGGCCCCTTGCTTTGGGAGTCTGGAGTCTTAACCACTGTGCCACCAGGGAAGTCCCTTTTTTTTTTTTTTTAAACTCCATCTGTGGCAAAAGTTAAAAATGCTTTAATAAAGACACTTTTATCTTTTGTTTTTAAGAAGAGAATAGCTTTGGGGGCAACACAAATGTTAAAATCCACAATTTGTTCCATTCCAACCAATAAGCAATCAGAGCAACAATGGACTTTTTTTAGGTTTCCACAACATCAATATCATAACAGTTTTCCGAAACTAGTCAAAATGAAATGTTCTCACCTGACATACCTCTTCTGTTTTTAGTTAACTGAACCACTCTCCCTTTTCCATTCACTTCTCTTAAAATCCTCAAACTTTATCTATACAAGCAATGGAAAAAAGTGTGCTGTTATAACATTTACAAAGTCAGTGCCCAGGCTTCTCATTCCAAACCTATTGACCATTCACAAGAATATTCATCCATTTAAATTATTGTGAAATTCCACTTTGATAAACCCACTGGAAAAAAAAAACCTAAGACATTTTAGAGTTAAATTTACCTCAAATTCTCTAGATACGAGATCCTGTTCTCTCATTCTAGAGTTTGCTTACATTATACCCTGTGTATTCAGAACCATGGTCTGCATCCTAAACAGATGAAAAGATGTTTTAACAATGTTTCCTGTAACATCAACTAAATCTGCTCTAGTCCATTTTCTAGAATGTGTGTCCTATTCTGGGGGGGCGGGGAACTCAGTGAACTTATGAATGGGTAGTGATGAAATTTCTACAGATTAAAAGATCAATAATTTCTAATGTTAAAAATTCTTAGGTATTACTTTTAAAAATTATCTCACCATAGTTATTTAGGGATCTTTTAAAGTAAAAAATGTAAGTAGTTGACAGAAAATCAGGAGGCAGGCTTAGGGGAGATGGAGGAGGTAGGGGAAAAAGTGAGGGTGAAGGTTGTGCCACAGGAATTGGTTTGAAATTTAGTATCTTACGTGTGCTAGCAGTAATAATGAAATAAAATGGATAAATATAAAATTTATACGTCAGGATTGAGAAAGCATGGGTCTTGCATGAAATCGTGAACATAAAATAGAATTCAAGTGTTATGTCTTAGTGTGGAAAGACTGCAATGTTATAGTAAGAAATGCCACTTGCTTAGTGAGTAGAGATCCACTTTGGAGACTATCAGTTCCATACAGAAGTTAAATGTTAGTCTATGTTTCCTATGAGATGTAGTGGGCATTGGTGGTTGCCTACCCAGCATCCAACTCTGTTTTCTCTTTCCCAACAGAACTCTGAGTTTGTTCAGGTATCCTCCAGGCCCCCATGTACCCAATGAGATTCAGGGGAACCTGACCCCACCACATCTAGGAGTGAGCCTGATAGGGTCATCCTGTTCCCAGCAGACCAGGGGTCAGCAGACCTTTCCTGTAAAGGGCCAGGTAGTAAATACTTTAGGTTTTATGGTCATACAGTTTCTGCTGCAACTACTCATGCCACTGTAGTGTGAAAGCAGCCCAGACAATGCATAAATGAGTGGATGTGGCTGAGTTCCAAGAAAACTTTCTTTGTGGCCACCAAAATTTTAATTTCATATAATTTTCACACCATGAAATACCATTCTCCTTTTGATTTTTTAACCATTTAAAAATGTAAAAAACATTTTTAGCTAGCAGGCTCTACGAAAACAGATACTGGATGAAATTTGGCCCATGGGCTATAGTCTGCTGACCGTTGTTCTAGGGACCAGCATTGTCCAAGAGTATTTTCTGGGATGGTAGAAATATTCTATAAGTTGGCCACATGTGGCTGCTGAGCACTTGAAATGTGTCCAGTGTGACCGAGGAATTGAATTTTTAATTTTATTTAATTAATTTAAATGTAGACAATCTCCTTTAGTGAGTGTAATAAGAAATCGCACTCCATTTTTTGATGTTTGACATCTGACAGATTTTAAGCCTCATCCTTCTCTTCACCTGTACCCCAGGTCTATGCAAGCTGAGAAGAAAGCCTAGGTGCTCCCTCTTTTGGCACTGATGAGAGATTCAAACCACATCCAGGAACTCTCCCATGGGCCCACTGGCCCCACCCCTGATTACAATAAAAAACCAGGCCAGCCTCCTATCCCTGTGCTCTCAAGCCATCCCAAACCTGTTTTGCAGGACTTCCTTGCTCTCCCCAGAGACCTCAATAATGTAAGTTATGAAACTTTCCGTACCCTCGGTGTGTATATATGGCATCATCATTCTCAACATCTGAACCAAATTTTAGGTCAGGGTCCATCTGCCTCTGCAGGCAACCATAAGAGTGAGTCATCACCATATTGGACAACACGGCTCAGAGACTAGGTTGTTCAGGTAGGTTACTCAGTTTGCAGTTGGACTGCTGAGAACTACGAGAAGTTGGTTAGGGATGTTTAGGACATTTCTTTTTAATTATTTGGAAATAATCCTCTGCCTTTGACTGAGTGTGAACATGGAATTCTATAACCCATTTGCTACTGGCATCTATGTTTTTACCTAGAAGGGGAACCAGCCTTAGAGAATGAAGTTGATCCTGTGATAGGATAGTGGGTCTTTAATGACAATATTGAATTTCTGGATCAGCCCCTTCCTGAAGCTGCCCTTCCTCTCAGCTTCCAGGGATGTGAGCCAACATATTTCTCAATCAGTTTTCTGTTAATTACAGTTCAGAGCATTCTAACGTATATCATTGATTCTAAGAAGTACATTTCCCCCGTCAATTTTAAAATCTCTAAAACTGGGATGAGTCTTATAATCTACAGCAGGACATAAGTTACCTGGTAGAATCTTTTTCTTTCTTTGCAGTACACAAAATAATTGTGTGTTTTATAATTGGTAGTATCTTAGATCTGATGAAATACTTTAGGTTTGATGAATACTTCAGACTGTGAGATTTTCTTCCTTTCTATCTTTCTTTTTTGTAGTTATGGCTGTTTAACTTTTTAAGTAAGATTTTCTTCTAAAGTAATCTTTTCTTCAAATTTATATGTCCCCCAGAAGCAGCATTTTCATGTTAACGTATCTTCAGAGCATGCCTAGCTGGGTTTTAGTACCAGAATAAGATTTTATTAACCTGAAGAATACATTCTGCTTTGCAAACTAAAAGCAATGTGCAAAACATCATTCAAAATTGGAAGGATCATTTGGGAATATCAACTAAATTAAAAAATATTGTTAAGGGGCTGACATATTCTAGCAACACTCAGGCACTAAGTGAACTGGCCTTGGATAAAATGAA
The DNA here is from genome assembly GCF_005190385.1 of Monodon monoceros. NCBI lineage: Eukaryota > Metazoa > Chordata > Mammalia > Artiodactyla > Monodontidae > Monodon > Monodon monoceros. The sequence goes on from NW_021703768.1 coordinate 49,103,145, forward strand.
AAAGAGGGTATCTGCTTAATTGTATGCTTGATGCACTCCATTGTCCCTGGCTACTGAAGAGCAACTTAACTCTGAATTGCATTTCTGTTATTAGATTTTTAACATTCTTTTTGTTTTATTGTAAAAATTCAACATAATGCAAGCATATTATTATGAGTTTTGAGTCAAGAACCACCAAGCACTGCCATTAATTCAAACATATTGAAATCCAAAATAAACATCCACATTCATGAGCCAAAACTCTCAATTCACATTGAATTCTCTTATTACAAAAAGGGCCTTCTTGCAAATATTGCCCCTACTCCACCCCCAAATCTCTTTCAAAATAGGAATAAGAAACTGTAATGAAAAAGTCCCATTTCATAATTTCAACAAAAAAGATTAAATGCCTAGGAAAGTATGTGACTATTTGCAGAACACTATAAAAGTTTGAGATATGTAAAAGAAGTATTGAATAAATTAATATAAAGTTTTTGCATTGGAAAAGCGATGCCAGTCTTTCAGAAAATACTTGATAGATTTATCAAATCCTCATTGGAAATACAAGATAGATGGGGAGAGGGGAGTGTGATAAAGTAATTTTAAATATAAAGGGCAAAATAGCCAAGAATATATGGAAAGTAAAGACTAATGAAAGAGAACTTGCCCTACCAGATAATACAACTTCAATAATTAAAGTAGTGTGCTACTAACAAAAGAATTGGCAGACAGATCAATGTAATGGATTTGATGGCCCAGAAATCAACCCCAGTATAGATGCAGACTTAGTATATATTAAAGGTGGTATCACAAATCAGTGAGAAAAAGAATCATTATTGAATAAATGGTTCTGGGACAGATGGTTAACCATTTGGAAAAACAAAGTTAAATTACCACTCTAAAATAAATTGCCATGGGTGACCTTTAACCTATTAAATGCTAGAGGTAAATATAGAATGAGAAGTCCTCTTTAAGCATAAATTATTGATAAGAAATCACAAAGGAAAAGTAAATCATGATAAAACATGAAGCTTATGTATCTATTTCTTCTCTGATCCCCTGTGCCCATGGAAGTGATAGAAAGAGTATTTTGAGAGAATCAAATCTTCTAGTTGTTGGTTTTTCAGTTTGATCAACTTTTTACATGTTAGGATGGAGAGGTAACTTCCAAGCTTCTTACATGCAGAACCGGAAAACAGAAGTCTAAAGATGAAATTTTAAAGCACAGGTTTTTAACCTGACTTCAATTAACGGGCTTATTAATCCCCTGATTTCCTTTCCAAGACACACTGGCTATAGATGGAGTGGCTTAAATTGGAAACTGGCTAAATGATGAAATTAAGAAAACCAGGGAGCAGGAAAGTAGACAAAGAACCTCAGAGTTTACTGGAAAGATATTATAAAAGCCACAGAAGAGGTGGCAGCTTTGATGGAGAAGGTATCTAGCTAAATGGTTCTCATGGAAACCAGGTGTACCAGTTGCATGAGAAATAGTTAAAAGGACCAGGAAGAGAGCAGCTACCTGACAGGTAGCTGCTAATTAGCAATCAAAACCTAATTGAGATTAACAGCTGTTTTTCTAGTACAGTTACTAACAGGGAGGCAGAAATGGTGTGAAGATCGTCTAAGCTCTACAAGCTGCGTTTTAACATCAGAAAACTATGAGGATAGAGCAATATGCCAAGCAAGCAGGGAGATGAAAGCCGGCCATGAACATAGAGCTGAGCTGACAGGCCAAAGAGGGCTGGATCCAGAGGACCAATTAGGCTGTCTACAGGGGTGCTGGAGGCAGATTAAAGGGGCATGATGCAAACAACAGTAAAGAGTCTGTTCACTGGCTTGTGTGGCCGAATGACTGCCTGGTCCTCCTGGAGAGAAGGGCATCTGGGTGCAGCAATCTTAGCTGTCAGCTGGGCCCTCAGGTTAGGCTGGAAATTCTTTCAAATGCACTATCTGAGCAGTGTCCCAGCAATAGTCCTGCATGTAGAAATATCTATTGTGTGGAGGCCCCAGTCGCCCCATGGGGCTGAACCTGGCGACATTTCCACCAGGTAAAGCACGCTGAATGGTCAATCTCTCTCTCTTTGAAATCCTTTCAGTGGGTTTTCTTTTTCTGAGACAGTCTCAGTGTAGTGGCTCTGAATGGGCTCCTTAATGAGCACCACAAGTAGAATTAGTGGCTGCCACCAGAAGTATGGCACAGGACCTAGGAGGAACTAAAGCACTGTGTAGGACCCAGTCAACATGGTTTAAAGCTGTTAGATTGCTGCCTTGGCCACTGGAACCTACTGAAACCTAAAGGAATATGATAAGGCACCTATTATGTGCCTAGCACTGGTCTAAGTGCTTGATGTAGAGTAACTCATGTAATCCTCAAAACACCCCTGTGAGGTAGTGTGTACTGCTAGCATTTCCATTTTACAGATGAGAAAACTGAGGTAGAGAGGCTAAGAAATGTGCCCTGTTTTCACAGCTATAAGTGATAGAGGTAGGATTTGAACCTGTGTAGTCTGGCTCCCGCGTCTCCACTCATAACCACGAGCCTGCAGTCTGCAGCCTCATAGTATTGTCCTCACTTAGAACCTCATTAGAAATGCAGAAGCTCAGGCCCTGCCCCAGACATACTGAATTAGAGGCTGCATTTTATAAGATCCCCAGGTGATTCCTATGCATATTAAGGTTTAAGAAACACTGCATTATGCTATATGCCCTCATGTAGATATGTCTTATATGTATATTTACAGATAATGTTAAAAACATAAATTACTCCTCAATAACAAGGGCACACTGCAGTTAGAGTAACAGAAAAAAACAAGGGGGAAAATGTCTTGTATTGAACACTTTTCTCTATTTTCAGTCATCAGGTCTGTTTTTCCTAACTGTTGGCTTGTTTACTGAATAAGGCTTGTTTATTTTTCTTCTAACTCTCTCTGCCACAGGCCATTTTCACAGCCTGTAATTCCTTCTGTTTCAGCAAATATTCATTACATTTTAGGTGATAATTGCCTCTTCATCACCATTTTTTACCTTCTTAGTGAAGTATCTAAACTCTGAAGCTCTCTCAGTTAAAGTAGCTTAGTTTGTTTCCAGAGCAACCGTGTTCTATGCATTTCTCTCCCTTTATTCCTTCTTACACTTCCTTCATGGTTGCTTGTGAAATACTGTTTACTAGGAATACACTTAGCAACTAGAACTCTCATGCACTGAAGGTGGGAATGCAACATGATACAGCCACTGCGAAAAACAATTTGGCAGCTTCTTACAAACGTAAACATATGCTCTCCCTATGACCCAGCAATCCCACTCCTGGGTACTTAGAGAAATGAAAACTTATGTTGTCACAAAAACCTATACACAGATGTTTATAGCAGCTCTATTAATAATTGCCAAAAATGAGAAACAACCCATCGTCCTTCAGTGAGTGAACTGGATAAACAAATTGTGGTGCATCCATACAATGGAACACTATGCAGCAATTAAAAGGACTGAACTACTGATATGCTCAACAATATGGATAAATCATTATGCATTTTGCTAAGTGAAAAGGCCAGGTATAAAAGACGACATCCTGTGTGATTCCACTTATATGTAATTCTAGAAAAGGCAAAGCTATAGTGATAGAAAGCAGATCAATGGTTGCCAGGGGGCAGGGGTTGGGGGCAAGGAATTGAGCGCAAGGGACACAAGACAACATTGAGTTGATGAAAATGTTTTGTATCATCATTTGTGGTAGTTGTTACACTACCTTGTGCATTTGTTAAAGCCCATTGAATTGCTCACTTAAAATTCATGAATCTTACTGTATGTAATAAAGCAGTGGTGGTTAATTTTATGTGTCCACTTGACTAGGCCACAGGGTGCCTGGATATTAGGTCAAGCATTATTCTGTGTGTTTCTGTGAGGGTGTTCCTGGATGAAATTAACATTTGACTTGGTAGACAGAATAAAGCAGATTGCCCTCCCCAATATGGGAGGCCCTCATCCAATCAGTTGAAGGCCTGAATAGAACAAAAGGGCTGACCTTCCTGCAAGTAAGAGGGATCTTCTTGAGTCTCAAAAAGAGCCAGTATTTCAGGGTAGAACTGCACATCTGGCTCTCCTGGTTCTCAGACCTTTGGAATGGAACTGTAACTTAAGCCATCAGCTCTACTGGGGGCTCCAGCTTGCTTACTGCAGTTCTTAGGACTCTGCAGCCTCCATTATCATGTGAGCCAATGCCTTGTAATAAACACACACACACACACACACACACACCTTTTTGGTTCTTTTTCTCTGGAGAACACTGACTAATACAAAAGCTAACCATAATAGAAGAATTTGGGATTCATCATGGGTTGACATAAGGAAGAAGAGGAAAGGGTGTCAGATCCTCTGAAACAGCTGGTGGTCCAAACTGTCATCATCATAATCATCAGATAATAAAAGTAACAGCCTCGGGCTTCCCTGGCGGCGCAGTGGTTGAGAGTCCGCCTGCCGATGCGGGGGACGCGGGTTCGTGCCCCGGTCCGGGAAGATCCCACATGCCGTGGAGCGGCTGGGCCCGTGAGCCATGGCCGCTGAGCCTGCATGTCCGGAGCCTGTGCTCCGCAACGGGAGAGGCCACTACAGTCAGAGGCCCGCGTGCCGCCAAAAAAAAAAAAGAAAAGTAACAGCCTACAAATACCCAACACAGGTTAGAGTAGTAGTTTGTTCTCTGGAATAGTCTGACTGAATTCAGTACTGAAAGCAAACACATTCTAAACATGTTTTCAGTATCCTGAGGCTGTAGAATATGAAATTAGTTCTATAGATGCCATAAACTTCTTGTAATTAAAGACATGCTAAATGTTAGTTGCATTAATGCTGAAATACAAATGCATCATCTAAAGCCATTGGGAGTCAGTATCTCTTGAGTCTCACTGAGAGTAAACTCTAATCTTGATGGACCCAATCCCCCATCTCTTTACCTAGAGGAGGATGTGTAGTACTCTAGTACATATTTAGTGAAAAAAAATCCCATATAAGTGGACTCACACAGTTCAAACCTGTGTTGTTCAAGGATCAACTGTACAGGACTGAGAACTTTTTTTTCTGGACCAGTTGAGTAAGTTGCCAATCTTACTCTCACTTTTAACCATCTTCCCCCAAACTTTTGTGTATGTTTCTACAAACAAGGACATTCTCCTAGATAAACAGGATACAACTGTCAAAATCAGGAAATTCACATCGATTCATTATACCATCTGCTCCTCAGACCCCAATCAGGTTTAGCCAGTTGTCTCAACAATGTCCTTTACAGCACACAGATCCAGTTTAGAGACACTTGTTATATTTAGTTGTTGCGTCTCTTTAGTCCCGTTCAGTCTGGAGCAGTTCTGTAGTCTCTCCTTAACTTTCATGATATGTTCGAAGATTACAGGCAGGTTATTTTGCAGAGTGTCCCTCAATTTGAGTTTGTCTGATGTTTCCTGATGATTAGATTGAATTTAAGAATCTCTAGCAGGACTATCACAGGAATTATGCTGTGTTCTTCTCATTGCTGCCTGTCAGGTGGCACAAGATTTCAATTGGACGGTTACTGATGATGTTCACTTGGATTGCCTGATCACAGGGGTGTCAGCCAGGCTTCTGTTTGTAAAGTTACTCTTTGTTGCTTTGTAGTTAGTGAACATTTTGTGGGTAGTACTATCGAACTATGTAAATATCCTGTTCCTCATCAAACTTTCTATCAATTAATTAATCTATTTATTTGTACAGACTCATGATTTCCTATTTTATTCAATGGGCATAATCTTTCATTATCCTTATATTGATCTCAACTTGTCACCATGTTGGCCAGTGGAAGCCACTTCAGACTGGCTTCTGTGTCCTTTGGATATGTCTCCATGAGCACTTCCTGGCTTTCTGGAACAACAAGAGATGCTGGTTTCATCTTGTATTTCCCTGCCACCAGCCCTGGAATTAGCCATTTTTCCTGGTTTCTTTTGGTAAAGAATGCTATTGAAAAGCAAGTTTGTACTAAATGAGTTCATTGCTATTGGAATGTTGCTGTTCCCAGGCCTCTTCAACTCCCTCAGTAGATAGAGCTTGGGAAATGTGTGTGTTATTATGTTATACACATACACACATAGCTATGTTTGTTTCGATATATACTTATATATATTGAAATCCATGAGCTCACACTGATACCTTTAATTCCAATCTCAAACCTCAGAGTTCATTCTAAGTTAATCCCTTTACATACATGTAACCTCCTTTCCCACCAGTGAGCAATCCAGTCCCCTTAGTCTTCATATATTTAGTTATTTGATCAGTCCTCCTGTGTTATGTAAGAAATCTCCCATGCCATCGCTGTCCCACCTCATCACATATGTCCTCCTCAGCCTGCTGGTTCTGACACCCCTGCCAGGTCCCCACCAGCAGGTGAAAACCCTCCTCTCACTACACCCAGACCCCACCCCCTTGCTGGGCTGCCTCTCCCACCTGCACAGGCAGCCTCCTCACCCCACTTTTGTTCATGTGGACACCTTCCTCACCCCCTCCAGCTCTAACTTCCTGCTCCAGTGCCCTCCCCTCCTCTCCTCCTCACCCTGCTCAGGCCCTGGGTGAAAAGGGAAGAGAGGAAAGGGTGAGGGAAGGGAAGGAAAAAAAAAAGGAACCAAGTGTGTTTTTAGTCCCACTTCTTCTCTCTCATTGGAAACTTGAATGATCTCTTCCTTCTTTGTATAAGGAACTGTTTGTGCTCTACACCTCTCTACTGCATTCTCCCTTCAGGTCACTCCTGTCCTCAAATCCATTTTCACTCAAACTTCTTTTCACCTAAAGCTCCCATTCCAGACCCATTTCACTGACAAATTTCCCCAAAAGGACCACTCTGGTCACCTCTACTGCCATCTGGCATCCGCCTATAACTCCTACTGAACTTGCCCTCCTCAGGGTCACCAAGGACCTGCTAATCACCACATCCGGGAGCTTTCTTATAGATTTTTCCCTCTTGTGTTTGATATTACAGACGACTGTCTCCATCCTGAAAGTCTGTCCTGCTTTGTTTCCTGGGATAGCACTCCCTCTGGTTCTCACCCCATCAACGCCCCTCCATCTTTCCTGTCTCTTCTGCCAGCAGCTCATCCTCTGCTCCCAGTGGTGGGTGTTCCCCAGGGATCTGTCACTGGCTTCTTCTCTTTTTAATCTATATTTGCTCCCTGTGAAATTTTATTTTGTCAGTTCCTTCTCTCATTTCTAGGTGGATGACTCCCAAATTGACACCACGAGTTTAACCTCTCTCCTGCGCTCTGGGAGATTTCTCCATAGTTACCATGAGCTATTTCTCTGTTTCCCCAGGTAGCTCACATTCTAAAATTTATTCATTGCTTCAAATTACCAGGCTTGTGCTAGGTAGTATCAGTACATAGATTAATAAAGCACAGTTTGTACAAACAAAAGGTTTTATCCAGGCTGGAAACTATAGTCATCTTCAATAGCCCTCTCTCCCTAACTCCCAGTCGGTAACCCATCTTTCATATCACTAAGATACTTAGCTTTCTAGGCCCCAATTTTGATCATACTACTCCCTTACCCAGAAGCTTCCAATGTCTTCTCACTGTCCATGGTAAAAAGTTGCAGCTCTTTCAACATGACTATTTCTTTTTTTTGGCAGTACGCGGGCCTCTCACTGTTGTGGCCTCTCCCGCTGCGGAGCACAGGCTCCAGACGTGCAGGCTCAGCGACCATGTCTCACGGGCCCAGCCGCTCCACAGCATGTGGGATCCTCCCGGACCGGGGCACGAACCTGTGTCCCCTGCATCGGCAGGCGGACTCTCAACCACTGCGCCACCAGGGAAGCCCCATCAACTTGACTATTTCTTGCCACTCCTTGCCCTTTCTCTTTCCAGCCAAATAAGATGTTTATTCCATGCCTCTTCGCCATTGTTCATGCTGTTCCCTCATAGAGGAATGTTCTTTCTCTCTTTCCCACCTATTAAAATCTTACTCTTCTTTAGGCTAAACTCACATGACACTTCAATGGTCTTTTCCTCTGCCTTTAACAGAATGACACCTGAGATTTCCTAGCTCTTTGAATTTTGTCTATATTACTATTATGACAAATATCCCAGTTTGCCTTTAACTGTGCTTAGCAGTACATATGTCTCTCTGAGCAACTAGAAGACAAAGACTTGGTATTATTCAAGCTAGTTCTCCTCTAGGACAGTCCTTCCCAAACATTTTTGGCTCACAGTACCCTTAATGTGTCAGCAAATTTTCATGGTGCCCATAGGCCAAAAGGAATACCTAATAGTTCCATTTATTGAACAGTTAGGCACAAAAAACCAATAAATATTCTTGTCCTAACAACTCAGTAGCCTTTGAAAAAAATACATATAAATTAAAGGGAAAATAATATATTTATTTTATTTTAACCACAGTTACTTACTAGTGGGATATGTGTGCTTGGTCATTGCACAACTCCTTAAATCATGGAATCTGATTGGGAGTCACCACCATCATTTTCTGCTCCACAATTGATTTTCATCACAGTAACGCTTTACAAATATATGACATCACTGAGAAGGATGCAGAGTGATCTAACATTGAAACTGTGAACTACCTTGGGCTAGTAGTTGACATGCTGTGTACACAAGTTGCTGTTTTTTTCTCAAAAGGTATAAGATACCTTGCAGTGCTCCCATGAGTTTGCTTCACCACCTCAGGGCATCCCAGCACATTTTGGGAACCGCAGGTCCAAGGTCAGGCACGATGTCTGCTACACATGGAACACTGGTGGACTGAATTAGGTCCTGTTTTATTTATGGATCATTAGATAGAGATTTATCTCATGTCTTAGTACTACAGATAGCTTTTATAAAGAACACAAAGTTCTTTAAATATGTAGCATTAGAAGAATTATTATTATCACACTGTCAAGTTTCACCAAGGACCAAAAAACATTGCACTGATATATTCTTAAGAGCCATATTTACATTCACCTACCAATTGCAAATAAAAGCTTTGTTTTCACTGCTACTTTCAGGAGTGGAATGGTTCTTACAGCAAGGGATGTTATCTAGGAGTCCATTTATGCAAATTCTCTGTCTATTTGAAGTTGTACATTCTCCTGAAGACAATGTGTGTAGCTTCCATAAGATCCTTTGATCTGTGACCAAAACAGTAAAATGTGATCTATAATATTAAACAAAATACAAGCTTAAGATCAGCCATGTCATGTTATTACTAACCCCAATGATGATATTTTGCCAAAGGTGATCTTGTTGGTACAAAAGAGTTTTACTTTTTTTCCCCAGAATTGACCATTTATCAATGTCAGAATAAAGCAAAGAGAACTTACTGCTTTCTTATTTTATGATTATTTCACTTATTTCTCCAACTTTATAAAGATTCCCCTCCTCACTAGAAATAATTTACAATTTTGGTAAGTCATTTCGAAAATTAAAAAAAAAGATTTTTTTAATCTTCTTTTGGTTTGTAGGTGATCTTAATTTTCCTGACAGACTTAAACAGAAATTTCACTTGGAAAATAACATTTTCCAAAATGTATATCCTTGGGTATTTATGATCTCCTTATGAGATTCTGGCTAAATTGATGGCACTTAATATTCTCTCTTGGTGTATGTGTGGGCGAGAAGATGGCGGCGGTGGGGGAAGCAGCATGAGGAGTTGGACGAGTGCCAAGGCTCATTGAAACTGGCTGCCATGGCCCTCCGCAACCTGCAGCTTTGAGAGGGCAGACAGCAGAAGCAAGAAGAACTACAGTCCTGCAGCCTGGGGAACAAAAACCACATTCACAGAAAGACAGACAAGATGAAAAGGCAGAGGGCTATGTACCAGATGAAGGAACAAGATAAAACCCCATGAAAACAACTAAATGAAGTGGAGATAGGCAACATTCCAGAAAAAGAATTCAGAATAATGATAGTGAAGATGATCCAGGACCTCGGAAAAAGAATGGAGGCAAAGATCGAGAAGATGCAAGAAATGTTTCACAAAGACCTAGAAGAATTAAAGAACAAACAAACAGAGATGAACAATACAATAACTGAAATGAAAAATACTCTAGAAGGAATCAATAGCAGAATAACTGAGGCAGAAGAACGGATAAGTGACCTGGAAGACAGAATGGTGGAATTCACTGCTGCAGAACAGAATAAAGAAAAAAGAATGAAAAGAACTGAAGACAGCCTAAGAGACCTCTGGGATAACATTCAACACAACACCATTCGCATTTTAGGGGTCCCAGAAGGAGAAGAGAGAGAAAAAGGACCCGAGAAAATCTTTGAAGAGATTATAGTCGAAAACTTCCCTAATATGGGAAGGGAAATAGCCACTCAAGTACAGGAAGCGCAGAGAGTCCCATACAGGATAAACCCAAGGAGAAACAAACCGAGAAGCATAGTAATCAAATGGGCAAAAATTAAAGACAAAGAAAAATTATTGAAAGCAGCAAGGAAAAAATGACAAATAACATACAAGGGAACTGCCATAAGGTTAACAGCTGATTTCTCAGCAGAAACTCTACAAGCAAGAAGGGAGTGGCAGGATATATTTAAAGTGATGAAAGGGAAGAACCTACAACCGAGATTAGCTGGCAAGGATCTCATTCAGATTTGATGGAGAAATCAAAAGCTTTACAGAGAAGCAAAAGCTAAGAGAATTCAGCACCACCAAACCAGCTCCACAACAAATGCTAAAGGAACTTCTCTAAGTGGGAAACACAAGAGAAGAAAAGGACCTACAAAAACAAACCTAAAACAATTAAGAAAATGGTAATAGGAACATACATATCGATAATTACCTTAAACGTGAATGGATTAAATGCTCCAACCAAAAGACAGAGGCTTGGGCTTCCCTGGTGGCACAGTGGTTGGGAGTCCGCCTGCCGATGCGGGGGTCACGGGTTCGTGCCCCGGTCCAGGAGGATCCTACATGCCGCAGAGCGGCTGGGCCCGTGAGCCATGGCCGCTGAGCCTGCGCGTCTGGAGGCTGTGCTCCGCAACGGGAGAGGCCACAGCAGTGAGAGGCCCGTGTACTAAAAAAAAAAAAAAAAGACACAGGCTCACTGAATGGATACAAAAACAAGACCCATATATATGCTGTCTACAAGAGACCCACTTCACACCTAGGGACACATACAGACTGAAAGTGAGGGGATGGAAAAAGATATTTCATACAAATGGAAATCAAAACAAAGCTGGAGTAACAACACTCAGATAAAATAGACTTTCAAATAAAGAAAGTTACAAGAGACAAGGAAGCACACTACATAATGTTCAAGGGATCAATGCAAGAAGAAGCTTTCACAATTATAAATATATATGCATCCAACATAGGAGCACCTCAATACATAAGGCAAATGCTAACAGGTATAAAACAGGAAATCAACAGTAACACAATAATAGTGGGGGACTTTAACACCTCACTTACACCAATGGACAGATCATCCAAACAGAATATTAATAAGGGAACACAAGCTTTTTTTTTTTTTTTTTTTTTTTTTTTTTGTGGTACACAGGCCTCTCACTGTTGTGGCCTCTCCCGTTGCGGAGCACAGGCTCTGGACGTGCAGGCTCAGCGGCCATGGCTCACGGGCCTACCCGCTCTGTGGCATGTGGGATCTTTCCGGACCGGGGCACGAACCCGTATCCCCTGCATCAGCAGGCGTACTCTCAACCACTGTGCCACCAGGGGAGCCGGGGAACACAAGCTTTAAATGACACAATAGACCAGATAGATTTAATTGATATTTATAGGACATTCCATCCAAAAACAGCCGATTACACTTTCTTCTCAAGTGCGCACGGAACATTCTCCAGGTTAGATCACATCTTAGGTCACAAACCAAGCCTCAGTAAATTTAAGAAAATTGAAATCATATCAAGCATCGTTTCTGACCACAACGCTATGAGATTAGAAGTCAATTACAGGGAAAAAAACGTAAAAAACACAAACACATGTAGGCTAAACAATACATTACTAAATAACCAAGAAATCACTGAAGAAATCAAAGAGGAAATCAAAAAATACCTAGGGACAAATGATAAAGAAAACACGACGATCCAAAACCTATGGGATGCAGCAAAAGCAGTTCTAAGTGGGAAGTATAGAGCAATACAATCCTACCTTAGGAAGCAAGAAAAATCTCAAATAAACAACCTAACCTTACACCTAAAGGAGCTAGAGAAAGAACAAACAAAACCCAAAGTTAGCAGAAGGAAAGAAATCATAAAGATCAGATCAGAAATAAATGAAATAGAAACAAAACAATAGCAAAGATCAATAAAACTAAAAGCTGGTTCTTTGAGAAGATAAACAAAATTGATAAACCATTAGCCAGACTCATCAAGAAAAAGAGGGAGGACTCAAATCAATAAAATTAGAACTGAAAAAGAAGTTACAACAGACACCACAGAAATACAAAGCATCCTAAGAGACTACTACAAGCAACTCTATGCCAATAAAACCTGGAAGAAATGGACAAATTCTTAGAAAGGTATAGGCTTCCAAGACTGAACCAGGAAGAAATACAAAATATGAACACACCAGTCACAAGTAATGAAATTGAAACTGTGATTAAAAATTTTCCAACAAACAAAAGTCCAGGACCAGATGGCTTCACAGGTGAATTCTATCAGACATTTCGAGAAGAGCTAACACCCATCCTTCTCAAACTCTTCCAAAAAATTGCAGAGGAAGGAGCACTCCCAAACTCATTTTACAAGGCCACCATCACCCTGATACCAAAACCAGACAAAGATACTACAAAAAAAATTACAGACCAATATCACTCATGAATATAGATGCAAAAATCCTCAACAAAATACTATCAAACAGAATCCAACAACACATTAAAAGGGTCATCCACCATGATCAAGTGGGATTTATTCCAGTGATGCAAGGATTCAATATATGCAAATCAATCAATGTGATACATCATATTAACAAACTGAAGAAGAAAAACCATATGATCATCTCAATAGATGCAGAAAAACTTTTGACAAAATTCAACACCGATTTATGATAAAAACTCTCCAGAAAGTGGGCATAGAGGGGACCTACTTCAACATAATAAAGGCCATATATGACAAACCCACAGCAAACATCATTCTCAATGGTGAAAAACTGAAAGCATTTCCTCTAAGATAAGGAACAAGACAAGGATGTCCACTCTCACCACTATTATTCAACATAATTTTGGATTTCCTAGCCTTGGCAATCAGAGAAGAAAAAGAAATAAAAGGAAAACAATTTGGAAAAGAAGTAAAACTGTCACTGTTTGCAGATGACATGATACTATACATGGAGAATCCTGAAGATGCCAGCAGAAAACTACTAGAGCTAATTACTGAATTTGGTAAAGCTGCAGGATACAAAATTAATGCACAGAAATCTCTTGCATTCCTATACACTAATGATGAAAAATCTGAAAGAGAAATTAAGGAAACACTCCCATTTACCATTGCAACAAAAAGAATAAAATACCAGGAATAAACCTACCTAGGGAGACAAAAGATCTGTATGCAGAAAACTATAAGACACTGATGAAAGAAATGAAAGATGATACAAACAGATGGAGAGATATACCATGTTCTTGGATTGGAAGAATCAGTATTGTGAAAATGACTATACTGCGCAAAGCCACATACAGATTCAGTGCAATCCCTATCGAATTACCAATGGCATTTTTTACAGAACTAGAACAAAAAATCTTAAAATTTGTATGGAGACACAGAAGGCCCCAAAGAGCCAAAGTGGTCTTGAGGGAAAAAAACGGAGCTGGAGGAATCAGACTCCTTGACTTCAGACTATACTACAAAGCTACAGTAATCAAGAGAATATGGTACTGGCACAAAAACAGAAATATAGATAAATGGAACAGGATAGACAGACCAGACATAAACCCACGCACCTATGGTCAACTAATCCATGACAAAGGAGGCAAGGATATATAATGGAGAAAAGACAGTCTCTTCAATAAGTGGTGCTGGGAAAACTGGACAGCTACATTTAAAAGAATGAAATTAGAACACTCCCTAACACCATACACAAAAATCAACTCAAAATGGATTAGAGACCTAAATGTAAGACGAGACACTATAAAACTCTTAGAGGAAAACATAGGAAGAACACTCTTTGACATAAGTCACAGCAAGATCTTTTTTGATCCATCTCCTAGAGTAATGGAAATAAAAACAAAAATAAACAAATGGGACCTAATGAAACTTAAAACCTTTTGCACAGCAAAGGAAACTACAAACAAGATGAAAAGACAACTGTCAGAATGGGAGAAGATATTTGCAAACAAGTCCACGGACAAAGGATTAATCTCCAAAATATATAAATAGCTCATGCAGCTCAGTATTAAAAAAACAAACAACCCAATCCAAAGATGGGCAGAAGACCTAAATAGACATTTCTCCAAAGAAGACATACAGATGGCCAAGAAGAACATGAAAAGCTGCTCAACATCACTAATTATTAGAGAAATGCAAGTCAAAACTACAATGAGATATCACCTCACACCAGTTAGAATGGGCATCATCAGAAAATCTACAAACAAATGCTGGAGAGGGTGTGGAGAAAAGGGAACTCTCTTGCACTGTTGGTGGGAATGTAAATTGATACAGCTACTATGGAGAACGGTATGGAGGTTCCTTAAAAAACTAAAAATAGAATTACCGTATGATCCAGCAATCCCACTACTGGGCATATACCCAGAGAAAACCATAATTCAAAAAGACACATGCACCCCAACGTTCACTGCAGCACTATTTACAATAGTCAGGACACGGAAGCAACCTAAATGCCCATCGACAGACGAATGGATAAAGAAGTTGTGGTACATATATACAATGGAATATTACTCAGCCATAAAAAGGAACGAAATTGGGTCATTTGTAGAGACGTGGATGAATGTAGAGATATACAGAATGAAGTAAGTCAGAAAGAGAAAAACAAATATCGTATATTAACGCATGTACGTGTAACCTAGAAAAATGGTACAGATGAACCGGTTTGCAGGGCAGAAACTGAGACACAGATGTAGAGAACAAAAGTAGGGACACCAAGGGGGGAAAGGGGCCGGGGAGGTTGGTGGTGTGATGAATTGGGAGATTGGATTGACATATATACACTAATATGTATAAAATGGATAACTAATAAGAACCTGCTGTATAAAAAAATAAATAAAATAAAATTAAAAAAATATATTCCCTCTTGCCCGGATGGATCTTCTAAGAGATTGAAACCTTAATATGTAAAACTTTAATATGAAAGCCAAATGCTAAAGCTATTATTACATGATATCAAACTCCTGGATTAAAAATAAGACAAAACAAATAAAACCCTTGTAATTTATTGGGTTTTTACAAAATATTACAGTGTTTGGCATTGTATAGATGTAACATCTAAATTAATTGCTTCAGTAAACTCAAGTAGTCTCAGATTAAATAATTGCCGTTAATAATAGGTATAGTTATATATTAACTTGCCTGTCCTTCACTGTTCTGAACATTTTTTTTTTTTTTATCCAGTTGAGCTCATGTCTCAAATTCTTACCATCTCTGGCTTTTCCAGCTCAGAGTGAAAATTCCCTTTCACTAAATTACTATAAACTTCTAATCTTGCAGTACGCGGGCCTCCCACTGCTGTGGCCTCTCCCGTTGCGGAGCACAGGCTCCGGACGCGCAGGCTCAGCGGCCACGGCTCACGGGCCCAGCCGCTCCGCGGCATGTGGGATCTTCCCGGACCGGGGCACGAACCCGTGTCTCCTGCGGCAGGCGGACTCTCAACCACTGCGCCACCAGGGAAGCCCTAAACTTCTAATCTTTAACAGAAAATATGAAGACCTCACCTCCTTCTCTACTTCCCAATTCCACATACTACTTTTAAAGGAATCGCTGTCTTCTCAGCCTGAAATTTGGATTTCTCCCCCATCTCCCTTACACAATACTCCATAGACATTCAGCAGACAATGTCTAAAGGGCTTACTTTTATTATATATTTGAAAAATTACTTCTTTTCCCCATGCTACTGTCCACCCTAATTCAACCTCTCATTTCTTATTATCTATACAATTGTACTAGCCCCTCCTTAACTGATCCTCCTACCTCTGTTTTCTTCCCACTCCAATCCTCTTGACATAGCTCTCCAGCTTATTCTTAATATCAGATAGCTCAGTTAGGTTGTTTTGTCTCTTAAAATCCCATCATGACTCCCTGTTGACTAAGAAGGGCCCCACTATATGCCACAACTTGCATTGACAGCCTCACCTTCTACCACTCCCCTACAATTCACTCACATTATATTATCTGTCCCCAAAACTGTAACCCTAATTTTAGACTTAGTATCTTCTCCACTTCTAAACTTTCATAATGCTGTATGTTGTGATCACTTTCTAATATTATAGTTCTTTATATATTTGTCTTACCACTTTACTCCCTTGTAAGCTTTTTCCATACAGTAAAATAATTTCATTCTCCAATTCATTCATAATGTACTGTTTACCTGATAACTGCCAGGCATTTTGTAAGCCAGAGGTTCAAAGATGAACAGGACGGGCCTTCCTGTACATAGTCAGTGCTGAAAAAGTGTTTGTTAAATTAAGTTTCTGATAGTTTTCAATCAGATACACACATAAAGGGAAACTTTATTAAATTTAATTGGATCCTACTTTTCCACTTTTTATATTTAACTGTGCTAGTCTTATCTCTCCAAGAAGAGACGGACCCTCTCTTATTAATCCTGTGTATTCCCCAGATCATACTCTACATCTGCAGTGGATTTTCAATACATCCATTTTGGGTAAAAGACCAAATGCTTCATTTTCTTCTGTACATGTGATGTAATGTGACCTGAGTCCATCGTGTATAATCAGCAGGTGCGGGGGTAAAACCTGAGTTAACTGTATGCACTTGTGCAGGCAGAGCCTTTGCTGGCATTTAATTTTCACTTTTGAGTTGGCGATTTCTGAAGCTAAAATAATATTGAAAGTGAGTTAACCTGTCACCTAATCCTTTAAGTAACTGAAATATTGGTCCAGTTCTTGTATTCTTATCAAGACATCCGAATACTGGACAAAGACAGCTCTAAATGTCTGAAATCATACCAAAATACTTGTATTCATTTCGAATAGTTTTTAGTAGTAACTTAGCTTTTTTTTCATAAGATTTCTTTACATCAGTATACATAGAGATGAGTAGATATAAAGATTTAACATTGAGATTATATATTCAAAAACTCTTACTGAGTCTAATATATAAAAATGCTAGATTCAGTGGGAGTATACTGCCCTTATGAAGGTCATGTATTAATACATCAATCAGGTGTTTCATTCTTGTGAGTATATTCAGAGAAATGTGAAACTCAGCTGCCTGAAAACCAAAGAAATTGCTAATTTTGATGACTGTAACTAATCTCTCTCTACTACAGATAAAATGATGCCTGCAAAGCACTTAACAGAGTGACTGGCATATAGTACGTACTCAGTAAACATTAGTTACCTTTCCCCTAGTTGTTGAGAATAGAATTAATCAACTATTTATAACAGAGTGAAGTGGGTGGTAAATTCTTACTAGAAACTTTCCTTTAGCAAGAAGGACCCAAATTGTTTTTGTGCTTTAACTGAATTTATCAGGCAACTGTTTGGTTCATTGCTTTACTTCCCCTATGAATACAGAGCTAATTACATAATGTGAAAGAAATAAAAGGAAACACAGAAAACCTTAAAATATAAAATGTTGAAACCATTGTGAAAATTATGAGACACCTAAAACAGGAAAGATAATGCTGAAAGAAAAAGCAAAACATGTATTATAAATGATCTGCTTCTGAGGATAACCTAAGTTTCCTACCATGATGCTAGAAACAATGGATTCATAATAATAGAGACTGACAGATAACAGATTAAAAGGAACTGACCAGTGTGCCTACTGAACATGTAATTTTTAATTATAAAGAAATTAGTTCGTGCCAAAATTCTAGAAGAAGACAAAATTACATGGCAACCCAGATGATGGCTTGGCCTTTTCCTGATGATCCAAGGGGGATCTTCTATTCTGTACCTTTCTGAGAGGCCTAAGTAGGGGCCTGCCATGGCTGGAAACTCAGCCTCAAGATCTGGCATTTCAGGAGTTTCTCCACTCTGCCAAGAAATTGCCCAGCTGGATGAAGACAGAGGGTTGCTCTCCTGGTCCAAAGAAAGGAAAGAGCGTGATGCCAGCAATGACTTCTCTTCCACTGGCATCTCTACCTGGTCAAAGAGCCAAGCAAGTCATAAAGGAGAACCTGGGTGAACATCAGTGTGGAGAATGAAATTGTGCTCAATCAGCGGGGTGACCTGAAAATGGTGAGAACACATCATACCAGACACACTTAATTGCTATTTGTGTTAAAATTACAAAAACACGACTGGTTGGTGGTAAAACTGTAGCTGTCATATGTTGAGATTTATTGAAGTAATAAAGAATTGGCTCTGGAGTCTCATGACATTCTACTGGCAAATTCTGCTCAAACCAGTTTGGATCTGATTGTAATCGTTGTATAAGCTGAAAACTGCCTGGAACACATTAAAATAGAGCTTCCTGATTCCGTGGAAATCAATCCAGTCAGAGGATGGCCAAGTGAGTTGCCTCAGGGTAAATGTTAGGCCTTAACACTTGTGTGGCTTCCCTTCCAAATGTATAGCCTCTGAAAGCAGTTCCATAATAAATTGCAGCTTGGGCTCCTCAGCTAGCTCTGGCCAAGTCCCTTAGACAATTAACTGCCTGATGTATAGTCTAACTACCATGATATCTGTCCACTTTTGTTTTAGCAAGAAACTTCTAGAGAGCAGGCATGTTTTTCCTGTATGTAGAGTTTACCCCCTGGACACTACTGGCAAGGTCTGGGAAGAATGAGATGGTAATACTCCATAATCATAACCTGCCAGGCACTGTGTTAAGCATGCTTATACATTGTCTCGTTATATTATCTCAATAACTCTGTGTGCTAAGTATTATTATTATTTTATAGATGAGGAAACATGTCCAGAGAAGATCAGGAATGTGCCTCAGTTCATGGCAGAGCCAGCTGGCCTCATTCCAGAGCCTAAGTATTCAATTAATTCTATGCCCTGCTGCCTGTTTACAATGGGACAACGAATCTGGGTGCTTTCTGTGTTCTACATGGATAAAGTGAGACAACAGCTGTTGCTACCTCTCTGAAGAACTCAGAGTTTGACTGCACCTATGTGTAGCAGAGATGCTCCTGCTGATTTGGGAATGGGCTTGGTCTGATGGTGACTGAGCCTACCAGAATTCTGAAACAGGTAAAGTTTGTCTTTTGATTCTCTGTTATATTTTTCTTTCATTTTATTGAACTTTCAATTTTAGAAAAGTTTTAGATTTACAGAAAATTTGTGAAAATTGTACAGAGAGATCCACACCCAGTTTCCCCTATTATTAACATCTTACGTTAGGAGGGTACACTTGTCCCAGTTGATGAACCAATATTAAAACATTATTATTAACTAAAGTCAATACTTGACTCAGATTTCCTCAGTTTTTACTTAATGTTCTTTTTCTGTTCCAAGATCCCATTCAGGATACCACATAGCATTTAGTTATTATGTGTCCTTATGCTCCTCTTGGCTGTGACGGTTTATCAGACTCTTATTTTGATGACCTTGACAGTTTTGAGAAGTCCTTGTTAGGTATTTTGCAATACCCCTCTATTGTGTTTGTTTGATGTTTTTCTCATGATTAGACTGGAGTTATTTGTTGTGGGAGGAAGACCCCAGAGGAAGTGCCATTCTCATCACATTATATCAAAGGTACATACTATTAACATATGACCTTTATCACTTATGAGTTATACTGTTGATGTTGACCTTGATCACCTGGATGAGATAGTGTTTGTCAGGTTTCTCCACTATAAAGTCAGTCATTTTCTCTCTTATCATACTATACACTTTGGAAGGAAGTCACCATGCATAGCCCACACTAAGGAGTGAGGAGTTATGCTCCCTTCTCAAGGATGAAGTAGCTACGTAATTTATTTGGAATTCTTCTGCAGGGGAAATTTTTCTTTTCTCCACCATTTATTTATTCTATCATTTACTTACATTAGTATGAATTCATGGATATTTATTTTATATTTTAAGTTATAATCCAATGCTATTTTATTTATTTTGTCATTCAAATTATTCCAGCTTTGGCCATCGAGAGCTCTTTTAAGTTGGTTCCTGTGTCCCTCTGACATACTTCCATCACTGTAGGGTTTTTCATTTGTTCACGCACCTCCTTACTTTCTGGTACTACAAGATGCTCCAGGTTCTTTTTTATATATTTCCTGCCCTAGTCCTAAAATCAGCTGTTTCTCCAAGGAGCTCCCCTATACTTTTTAGGAAATGAAACCCAAAGAATCTTGAGGGCAAAGAGAACTCATGAAGGATATGAGGTAGGCAAGTGAGATGGTCTGATTACATTTTAGAAGATCACTTTTGGCTGGATAGGGCTGAGACTGAAAGCAGAGAGTCAGAGAAACTACTGTAGTGGTCCATGCAAAAACAGGTTATGTCTTAAAGTATGCAAGCCGCAAAGTGAAAGACTGACACTTGCAGGATAGGTCAGCTTACATTCCCAAAGGAGTGCTGGGTAGTCTTAAGTCCTGGGACTCATTCTACACTGGCATAAAGCACAAAGAAACTTTCTAGATAGAGGAGAAGGATAATCAACAATAATGATCACTAATATTTATTGGGTACTTACTATATTCCAGGCACTGCTCTAAACACTTAACATATATAATAAGTTTAGTCCTCACAACAATTCTTTGTGCTAAGTATTATTATTATTTTCTCATTTTACAGGTGAGGAAAATGAGCATTGAGAGAATCGATAAGTGGCCCCTCAGGCTCAATTGGTAAGCAACAGGCAGAGACACAAGCGCAGAAATCCTGACTCCAGCCCTGCACTCTTCCACACAGTGCTATAGGGCCTCTTGCTAAAAGATGGCTTCAAATCTGAGAGCTCTTTATTGCCAGAACTGCATCTCAACTGCCTGGACCAGCTGCTAAGATTTCTAAACCTGCTGCTGCCTGCAACTCTTCTGTTCCCTCTGATTCCTATCTTATCCCCAAAAGCCAGCTCAGACTGATGGACCATTAGTCCATCAGTCCTCAATGAGCACCTGCTATTGCCCAGCACTGTTGTAAGCTGCTGGGGATAAAGAGGGAGAAAGGGAGATTCTGTTCTCAAAGGGCTCATGGTGTGTGTGTGTGTGTGTGTGTGTGTGTGTGTGTGTGTGCGCTCAAAGGGCTCATGGTGTGTGTGTGTGTGTGTGTGTGTGCTCAAAGGGCTCATGGTGTGTGTGTGTGTGTGTGTGTGTGTGTGTGTGTGTGTGTGTGTGTGTTTAAATTCAGCATTATCTCTAACTCTGCTTACTCCATGATTCCTAACTATCTTTCATCCTCTGGTACCTGTGCCCCAACACTGGGCTGTCCACTTTACTTAAGGCCATTCTCTACCTCAAACTTTCGGCATCCAGATCTGTTCCCAGGTCTAGCCCCTCCTGTGTCTGTGATAACTTTCTGCTGGTCTGTGGGGCTTCCCGTCTGTTGATCTTTCTCTACCCACACCTCCATCACCAGGAGCCACATGGGCAGATTCCTTTCTCTCCTGCTGTTAATGGGGTCAGCCTCGGGAATGTGCCAGGCCAGCCCGGTCTTCCAGACTGCTCTGAGTCATGCTAATTTTGTTTCCAGAATTTTTTTTTCATTCACAGTACTATCAGAGCTTCAGACTCTCTTTTGCTCCAGAAGGAGTAGGAGGTGAATTAGAGATGATTAACAGCCAGATTTCTTCCATCACTCCTTTCAAGCCCATCTGGTTTTTTCTACTTGACTATTTTCTGATTTGAGTCTGAGTCATTCTGCCACCAAATAGTGAGACCATTTGAATAATTTAATTATTTATCTGATGTTTGAAGTTTCAAAATCCATCTTATATACATTAATATCTCCCAAAGGGATACTGCCTGCTTGGTTTTGGGTAACATCTTCCCTAGATAGAACTTAGTGAAAACATCACCATGATTAGTGTAGGGAGATACCAGGTAATCTCCTGTGAAACTTTTTAAAAGGGATGCTAACAGTTTTCTCCATTCTTTCCAAAGATTCTAAAAATATTATACAGGCAAGTTATATGACATAATACTCACTTAAGTGACACACTTAGGACTCATTGTTTTCTTCAACACCTTATTTCTAGCTTTTAAAGGCAACCTATATTTGTATTTTTCAAGTTAGAAGCAAAGACTCCTCTTGGTCCTTTTCCTGGCCTTCTACATTTCTGGAGAGGCAGATCTAGATCAAAGACTATGAGTGAGGGTGAAAAGGAAGGGAAAGGAGAGAAATTGTCATTTACAGCTTTTACACATATGACTCTCCCTTTCACCCCCCAAAAGGTCACTCACTCTCTAGGACAGTCTTCTTAGTCACACTCTTATAACCCACTTTCAGAAGTTGTTTTGCAAATTATTTATAGCAAATAAATACCAAAGTTGGAGAATAACCAAATTTTAATACCTGAGCATGGATTCAAAGTTAAACCTAAAATAACGTAGCTCCCATTCTCTTCCAGGACAATTTGCTTCCCTAAGTGGGAAGGAAAGTGGAGGAGTTTCAGCTGTGTGCAGCAATGACACCTAACCCACTGAATGGGTTGTTCTGTGCATCCTTCTCAGAGAAATGATGGAGAATTATGAAGCAAGGTGAGAGCAGGGTCATCCTTTCCACAAGGGGCATCTGTTCACTGCTCCAGGGCCAGAGCTTTCTCAGTGGGTTTTGCTGACAGCAGTGAGGCAAGTCTTGGTCCCAGGCAGTGGCCTCATTCACTTGTGCTCTATTTGTGGCTTCCAGGCCCAGGGCTTCCCTCCACCCCAACCAGAAAACTCTGAGAGCCATTGTAAGGCAAGAACAAGCAGGCCACCATGAAGATCCACTGTGCAACGGACATTGAGTGGACAACCTCTCTTAGACATCAAAGGAGAGCTTGGAACGGCCGAGGCTGACCACTTTCAGCAGTCCCTTTATGCCAACTCCCACCTTGACTGAGTTCTGGACCTGTGGCCCTTGGCTGAGCTTCCCTTTCTTTCACCGGTAAGCCTCTAGGTTAGGCCAGTGTTCACCAGCCGAGCTGAAGGCAGAGGCTGAGGTTGGGGAGGACAGTTGAAGGAGAACATTTTGGCTAATGCCCTGCCTGGGTCCTACCTCTCTCAGGTAGTCTGAGACGCGCGGTCAAGCACCTTCTGTCATTAGTTCCTGTCTCTGTTTCAGAAGTCAGTATCAGGTGGTTCTCCTCCACACCTAGACCATTGCAGGCCTGTCAGCTGAGCACTCCTGGGGAGTGAGCCCTCAGAGGGATCCCCAGGGCTGTGGGAGGGATGTGAGGCCAGTTATTCTATCTTGTTTGCCTTCATTATTTAAAATGCATTCTCAAACAGTTTGAAAGGATCTGGCTGCTACTACTCTTCTCTGTGTCCAGTTGGTTGCATCTGATCTACTAGGTCAACATAGCCTCTAGCCGGAATCGAGTTGTGTTCAGAAACATAGAGTTGTTGCTTAGAGGGAACGGCAGGATCAGGCTTAGCAGGAAAGTGTGCTGGGGAAGGGTCATCTGTGGTGTGTGATTTGAGGCCCCTGCATTGGCCCTGAAATTCCCATTATTTTAACTCCATAGTGATGGCAGTCTAGCTTCCTGAAGGCAGCTCACACTGTAGCATGGATACTATATATGTAATAATGATAATAAACATCTTGGAGCACTTTAAGGTTTTAAAAATGCATTTACATCATTTCCTTTCTGTGGGATGGTCCCAGATGAGCCAAACTTCAGCTGAAATTGTGTGGGTGGTTATAGAACAAAACTCACTCTCCCAGTCTTCCTCTCACAACTATTTCCTTGAGTGGTTTGCATATAGGAAGGAGCCTATCGGGAGAAAGTTTTTACTATCAAGGTCTCTGGGAGGCAGGGTAGGGGACATAGGTTGGGATGTTAGAGACCTGTCCCCAGCCTGGCCCGCCAACCTGGCCTTTGAGGCCCTGATGGAGGAGACTGGCTATGGGAAGTCACTAAAGAACTACTTTTCTGAGAGGCTGAGACTGGGAGCCCAAGCAAATCTCTTTGGAATCCAAATGACTTACTGTGGCACAGTAATGTGAAGGAGGGGCTGTCAGCCCACTTGCTCATTGAATATGGCACCACTGCAAGGAGCCAACCAGATATATAGGAACTGTAGCATTCTTTGGCACCTCAAAATTTGGTGGTATCAGTAGCTCAGGAAGGCAACCACTAGCCTAGCCAGGAAGCTTCATTCTCACAGAGGCAGCAGGCATCATCATGTGCTAGGAAGACAAGAGGAACTGGCCTTGAGTGATATGTGACACTTCAGAGACTCCAAGAGTGACTATTTGATGATGGCCATTCTGACTGGTGTGAGATGATACCTCATTGTAGTTTTGATTTGCATTTCTCTAATAATTAGTGATATTGAGCATCTACTCGTGTGCCTTTTGGCCATCTGTATGTCTTCTTTAGAGAAAGGTCTGTTTAGATCTTCTGCCCATTTTTTGATTGGATTGATTGTTTTTTATATTGAGCTGTATGAGCTGTTTGTATATTTTGGAGATTAATCCCTTGTTGGTCTCATTGTTTGCAAATATTTTCTCCCATTCTGTAGGTTGTCCTTTTGTTTTGTTTATGGTTTCCTATGCAGTGCAAAAGTTTTCAAGTTTAATTAGGTCCCATTTGTTTATTTTGTTATTTCCATTACTCTAGGAGACTGCTCGAAAAAGATATTGCTGCAATTTATGTCAGAGTGTCCTGCCTATGTTTTCCTCTACGAGTTTTATAGTATCCAATTTTACATTTAGGTCTTTAATCCACTTTGAGTTTATTATTGTGTATGGTGTTAGAGAATGTTCTAATTTCATGTTTTTACATGTAGCTGTCCAGTTTTCCCAGCACCACTTATTGAAGAGGCTGTCTTTTCTCCATTGTACATTCTTGCCTCCTTTGTCATAGAAATTGACCATGGGTGTGTGGGTTTATTTCTGGGCATTCTGTCCTGTACCATTGATCTATATTTCTGTTTTTGTGCCAGTACCATAGTGTCTTGATTACTATAGCTTTGTAGTATAGTCTGAAGTCAGGGAGCCTGATTCCTCTAGCTGTTTTTCTTTCTGAAAATTGCTTTGGTTATTTGGGGTCTTTTGTGTTTCCATACAAATTGTAAAAATTTTTGTTCTAATTCTGTGAAAAATGCTATTGGTAATTTGATAGGGATGGCATTGAATCTGTAGATTACTTTGGGTAGTATAGTGATTTTGACACTATTGGTTCTTCCAATCCAAGAACATGGTGTATCTTTTCATCTGTTTGTGTCACCTTCAATTTCTTTCATCAGTGTCTTATAGTTTTTGGAGTACAGGTCTTTTGCCTCCTTAGGTAGGTTTATTCCTAGGTATTTCTTCTAGGTATTGGATTGTTTACTTAATTTCTCTTTCTGATCATTCATGGTTAGTGTATAGAAATGCAACAGATTTCCGTATATTAAATTTGTATCCTGCAACTTTACTGAATTCATTGATGAGCTCTAGTAGTTTTCTGGTAGCATCTATAGGATTTTATATGTATAGTATCATGTCATCTGCAAACAGTGACAGTTTTACTTCTTCTTTTCCATAGTTTTCTTTTTTGTAATACCTTTGTCTGGTTTTGGTATCAGGGTGATGGTGGCCTCACAAAATGAGTTTGGGAGTTTTCCTTCCTCTGCAATTTTTTGGAATAGTTCCAGAAAGATAGGTGTTACCTTTTCTTTAAATGTTCCGTAGAATTCACATGTGAAGCCATCTGGTCCTGGACTTTTGTTTGTTGGGAGTTGTTAAATCACATATTCAATTTCAGTACTTCTAATTGGTCTGCTCATATTTTCTATTTCCTCCTGGTTCAGTCTTGGGAGATTGTATCTTTCTAAGAATTTGTCCATTTCTTCTAGGCTCTCCATTTTATTGGTGTATAGATGCTTACAATAGTTTCTTATGATCCTTTGTACTTCTTTGGTGTCGGTTGTAACTTCTCCTTTTTCGTTTCTAATTTTATTGATTTGAGCCCTCTCCCTTGTTTTCTTGATGAGTCTGGCTAAAGGTTTATCAGTTTTGTTTATCTTTTCAAAGAACGAGCTTTTAGTTCCATTGATCTTTTCTATTGTTTTCTTCATCTCTATTTCATTTATTTCTGCTCTGATCTTTAGGATTTCTTTCTTTCTACCAACTTGGGGTTTTGTTTGTTCTACCTCTAGTTGCTTTAGGTATAAAGTTAGGTTGTTTATTTGAGATTTTTCTTGTTTCCTGAGGTAATCTTGTATTGCTATAAATTTCCCTCTTAGAACTGCTTTTGCTGCATCCCATAGGTTTAGGATCATAGTGTTTTTGTTTTCATTTGTCTCTAGGTATTTCTTGATTTCCTCTTTGATTTCTTCAATGATCCATGGGTTGTTCAGTGGCATATTGTTTAGCCTACACATATTTGTGTTTTTTGCAGTTCTTTTTTTGGTAGTTGATTTCTAATCTCATAGTGTTGTGGTCAGAAAAGATGCTTCATAGGATTTCAATTTTCTTAAATTTATCAAGGCTCGCTTTGTGGCCCAGCATGTGATCTATCCTGGAGAATGTTCCATGTGCACTGAAAAGAAAGTGTATTCTGCTGCTTTTGGATGGAATGTTCTATAAATAACAATTAAGTCCAGCTGGTCTGATGTGTCATTTAAGGTCTGTGTTTCCTTATTGATTTTCTGCCTGGGTGATTTGTCCATTAATGTAATGGAGTGTTAAAGTCCCCCACTATTATTGTGTTACTGTCAATTTCTCCTTTTACATCTGTTAACACTTGCCTTATATATTGAGGTGCTCCTGTGTTGGGTGTATATATATTTACAATTGCTATATTTTCTTCTTGGATTGACCCCTTGATCATTATGTAGTGTCCTTTGTTGTCTCTTGTCTTTATTTTAAAAAGTCTATTTTGTCTGATATGAGTATTGCTAATCAGCTTTCTTTTGATATCCATTTGCATGGAATACCTTTTTCCATTCCCTCACTTTCAGTCTGTACGTGTCTCTAGATCTGAAATGGGTCTCTTATAGACAACATAAATATGGGTCTAGTTCATATATCCATTCAGCCAGTCTTTTTTGGTTGGAGCCAAAAAACATTTAATCTATTTACATTTTTTTAATAAATGTATTTATTTATTTATTGGCTGTGTTGGGTCTTCACTGCTGCACGTGGGCTTTCTCTAGTTGCAGTGAGTGGAGTCTACTCTTCATTGTGGTGCATGGGCTTCTTATTGTGGTGGCTTCTCTTGTTATGGAGCATGGGCTCTAGGTGCACGGTCTTCAGTAGTTGTGGCATGTGGGCTGAGTAGTTGTGGCACACAGGCTTAGTTGCTCAACAGCATGTGGGATCTTCCCAGATCAGGGCTCGAACCCGTGTCCCCTGCATTGGCAGGTGGATTCTTAACCACTGCGCCACCAGAGAAGTCCTAATTCATTTACATTTAAGGTAATTACCAACATGTATGTTCTTACTGCCATTTTGTTAAATGTTTTGGATTTGTTTTTGTAGGCCTTTTTTCTTCTTTTCCTCTTTTGTTCTTCTCTCTTGTGACTTGATGACTAACTTCAGTGTTGTGTTTGGATTCCTTTTTCTTTTTCACGTGCATATCTCATAGATTTTTTGTTTGCAGTTACCATGAGGTTTTGATATATCAGTCTATATATATACATAATTGTTTTAAGCTGCTGGTCTCTTAATTTCAAATGCATTCCAAATATTCTGCACTTATATTCTCCTCATGATTACTGGTTTTGATACTATACTTGTGTGTGAATGATTTCCTACCTTTACTGTATGTTTGCCTTTACTAGTAAGCTTTCCCATTTTGTAATTTTCTTTTTGTGGTCTTTTTTTTTTTTCCCTCAGCTTAGAGAAGTTCCTTTAGCATTTGTTGTAAAACTGGTTTGGTGGTGCTGAATTCTTTTAGATTTTGCTTGTCTGTAAAGCTTTTGATTTCTCCATGAAATCTGAATCAGAGCCTTGCTGGGTAGAGCATTCTTGCTTGTAGGTTTTTTACTTTTCATCATTTTAAATATATCATGCCACTCCCTCTGACCTGCAGAGTTTCTGCTGAAAAATCAGATGATAACCTTTTGGGGATTCACTTGTATGCTATTTGTTGCTTTTCCCTTGTTGCTTTTAACATTTTACCTTTGTCTTTAATTTTTGTCAGTTTGATTACTATGTGTCTTATATTCCTCCTTGGCTTTATTCCGTATGGGACTCTGCTTCCTGGGCTTGGGTGACTGTTTCCTTTCCCATGTTAAGGAAGTTTTCAGCTATTATTTCTTCAAATATTTTCTCAAGCCCTTTCTATCCCTCTTCTCCTTCTGGGATCCCCATAATGTGAATGTTGGTGCATTTGACATTGTCCCAAATGTCTCAAACTGTTCTCATTTCTTTTTTTTCCTTTATTCTGTTCTGTGGCAGTGATTTCCACCACTCTCTCTTCCAGCTCACTGATTTGTTCTTCTGCCTCATTTATTCTGTTACTGATTCCTTCTAGTGTATTTTTTCATTGCAGTTCTTATATTCTTCAACTTTGGTTGGTTGGTTGTTCTTTATTTTTTTTTTTAATGGAGAGACACTATATACCCTTTACTCAGTTTCCCCCAATGGTAACATCTTGCATAAGTATATTACAGTATTACAATCAGGATCTTGACACTGGTATAAAGAACCTATCTTATGCAGATTTCCATAGTTCCACATGTAAGGGTGTGTGTGATTTAGTTATATGTAGTTTTATCACATGGGTAGATTTTTATCACGTGGGTGTAATGTTCTTTTAAGATAAAACAAGTGGTTATTTCCCTAGTACTCAATAAGGGCTTTATGCCACATATGCAAATAATAACTACACTGTCTTTAAGACTTACACTTTAATATTTTATTAAGTGACAGGACAATATTCTTAATAAAACCTGGCCCATTTATAGTAAATGCTATTTGTAGTTATGTGATTATGTAATTTGAGAGAAAGCATAGAAAGTAGAATAGTCTTGTAAAATTTGCAATGCAAGAACAAGCTAATTTACCTGTAAATGTTAGAAAATTATAAAACTATTCCTTTTACTCCAAAGATAAGTGAAAAGGAATTTACTCAGCACTCGGTTGGTTGTTCTTTATATTTTCTAACTCTTTGCTAAAAGCTTCTTGTAACTTCTCACTCAGTGTATCCATTCTTTACCCAAGTTCTTGGATCATCTTTACAATCATTACTCTGACCTCTTTCTTAGGTAGATTGACTATCTCCACCTCACTTAGTTGTTCTGGGGTTTTATCTTGTTCCTTTCTCTGGTTCCTTTAACTGTCTCATTTTGTTTAAATCTCTATTTGTGTTTTTATGTATGTGGAAGGTTAGTCATGTTTCTCGACCTTGGAGAAGTGGCCCTGGGGTACATAGGGGAAGTCCTGTGTATCCCAGCAGTACACTCCCCCTCTTGCCACCTAAGGGCCAGGGACCAGCTGGTCCCAGGGTAGTTTCTGACCTGTGTTTGTGGACTCAGCTCTGCAGGCTGCAGGCCTATAGCTTCCTGGCTTCTGGTGTCTGCCCCCTGATGGGTGAGGCTGGTCTAGAGGCTTGTGTAGACTTCTTGGTGGGAGGGGTCCATGCCTGCCCACTGGTGGCTGGAGCTGGGTCTTGGCCCTCTGGTAAGCAGGGCTGCATCAAGGGTGTGTCTAGAGGTGGCAGGGGACTTAAGAAGTCTTTAGGCAGCCTGTCTGCTGATGGATGGGGCTGTGTTCCTGCCCTGTTAGTTGTTTGGCCTGAGGCGTCCCAGCACTGGATCTTAAAGGCTGTGGGTGGGGCCAGGTATTGGTGCCAAGGACTCAAAATGTCTGCCTCCAGCCAGAGTTCGTGTAGGTCCTGGCTATGTCTGCCACCAGCTTTTATGACCCCAGAGAGAGCCACAGCCACCCCTAGCATCCCCAGGACCATCCAAGACCAGTGGGCAGGTCTGGCCCAAGCTTGTATGGAGTCATTGCTTTTGTCCTGGGGCCCAGGGCAAGCAGGACTTGTGTGTGCTAAGAGTAGAGTCTCTGTTTCCTCCATTCCTGTGGAGCTCCTGCCATCAAGCCCCGCTGCCCTTCAAAGCCAAATGCTATGGAGGCTTCTCTTCCAAATGCCAGACCCCTAGCCTGGGAAGCCTGGCATGGGGCTCAGAGCTCTCACTCCTGTGGGAGACCTTCTGCAATATAATTATTTTCCAGTTTGTGGGTCACCCACTTGGGTGGTATGGGATTTGTTTATATTGCAAGTGTGCCCCTCCTATCATCTCGTGGTTTCTTCTTTATGTCTTTGGATGTAGAATATCTCTTTTTGGAAGATTCAAGTCTTTTTTATTGATGGTTGTTCAGCAGTTAGCTGTGATTTTGGAGTGCTCATGAGAGGAGATGAGTTCAAGGTCCTCCTACTCCACTATCTTGTCTCCCTCTCAACATTATGTACCTTCTGAGATGATCTGAGGAAGACACTTCACCTTTGCACCATTCTTTCCCAAAACCTATAACTCTAGTCTAATCATGAGAAAATATCAGATAAACACAAATTGAAAGACATTCTACAAAATCACTGAAGAGTATTTAAACTGGAAGGTCATTAAAAAAATAACAATAACAAGAAAAGAATGAGAAGCTGTTACAGATTGAGGAGACTAAGAAAACATGATGACTAAATGTAATGTAGTATCCTGGACTAGATTCTGGAACAGAAGAAGGACATTAGTGGGAAAACTGGTGAAATCCAAATAAAGCTGTATTTTATTCAGTAGTATTATACTATCATTAATTTCTTAGTTTTGACATGTTCTGTGGTTACGTAAGATGTAACCTTAGGGAAAGCTGAATGAAGAGTAGTCAGGAACACTCTATCTTTGCAACCTTTCTGTAAATCTAAATTAAAAGTTAAAAAAATTTAAAAATGACTAGGAAGCCAGGGTAAAAAGAGAACTGGATAATATACACAGAGTAAATAAACAGGGAATAATGGAAAGTTGGATGAGAGAATTGGCATTCCACAGAAGTTTTACTCCTCCAGACAGTTCTCCAGATCATCTTGGGTCATCTGGATTTTGGATGCATTGTCACAGTAAAGGTAAACAAGGAGTTACAGTGGTCTGGGGACGGGGTGGGGGGGAAGCATCAGAGATTTCACCCAAAGGTTTGGTATTGCGGAGGTATGTTCATCCATATATTGCAGAACTGAGTTTAAAACTGGTTGGTTTTTTTTTTTTGGAATGTCTTAGAAGACCAATCTAAGATAAATTGTTTAATGAATTAATGATGTCTCCCTTTTATCTGCCATTTTATCTGCCTCCAACGCCTTGAGGATCTGTGATCAAAGAGGCTTGGTTTCGCATTTTTGGAAGGTATTTTGCCCTGGGATTATGCCAGTAGTACAGGGAAATCCAAGAACTTTCCCATCCATTTTTGAAAAGTGATACCCACTTGAACATTTTGGTTGGGACCAGGGCTAGTCTTTCAAGTACATAGAGGTGGTAGACTAAAAGATAATTCAAGTCCTCTCCACTGAAGGCTGATCTGGTACTTTAAAGCCCTCAATTAGCAGTTTTAGAAGTTTCTTATGTTCATCATCTCTCTTCTGTTAGGCACAGCTTGCCTTTTATATTAAGGATACCATCCTCTGCATCTTTTCCTCTCTATGTGACAGTGTGAACATGGTGGGTATCATACATTGGATTCCCTAGAAAACAGACATAGAGTCTCTTAGATTTGCATGCAGGACGTTTATTGGGGAGAGCTCTTGGGATTAACAGCTGTGAGGGGTAAGGGATGAGGAAAGCAGGATTCAGCAGAGGGAGAAGTTGAACTGTGATGCAGTTGCAGCAGAGACCTCAGACAATACTATCGGTAATGCTAGAGCTGAGATGGCCCTTTATATTTGAATGAGTTGAGGAAAGAGAATGTGGCCTCATCTCATAACTAGTTACTGGATATAGGCCAGGCAATGGAATAAACTTGGGTAAGGTAGCTCCCTTTAATAGAGGGAAATTCCTGGAGAGGGACGTGGGTATGAGTTGTCAACAACCAACATTCCCAACAGTTATAAAAATAAGTACCGAAACAGGCTCTCAGGATTTTGGTTGGTTTCTTTTCATGGGAAAAGTTGTAATATTAAGGTGGTAGCATGAACTATAACCCCCACCACTGCAGCTTGTCTCAAAGCTATAGCTGTTCTCATCTCTCTCCTTTGTTACTTATTCTACCCACTGTTAGTTGTACCTCTGATGGTCTTGGTGGGTAAGCTGTTGGGTCCACCTAGTCCTCATCTCTGAGTGTTCTGAGACTGGTTCCATGCCCATCTCAGGCAATGGCTGCTGCTTGAGTCCATTTGTTGTGAAGATTGGTCAAAGGAATAGCAAAAGACTTTCCAGTACATCACTGGTGTGCTAATGTATTCCCTGTCCCTATTGTACAACTTCCCTAAGATCTAGGTCAAGTACCACTGCAGGATAGTGACTCCTTTCTTTGCCTGTTGGTTTCTCGACATAAGGAGCCCAAAGTGACTGGACAGCAGTGGCAGCTTACAACTTAATAGGATTCTGTGTCTTCTGGTGGAAATAATCACTACATTTGGAACCAGCACCTATAGACCTACAGAGTCAAGAGCTGCAGGGACAAAAAGCAGAAATTCCCCAGGTTACTGAAAGTGATACTACTTTCACCTTTAGGTTCATGGACATATTCTCGGGGGAACATACTATGTTGTTAACTTAGGATACATATTGTATCCTAGAAGATGACATCCTGTTAGGGTATCTTCTCCAAAATGGCACCTCAACTTCCTCATCTAAAGATTGTTCCAGAAGCCCAGCAGCTTCTAGATGATGAAGAATATGATAAAGTAAATCCTATGGTCACGTGCGTACTGCTGCATCTCCTTTGAGGGAAAGTGCCTCTCCTGATCTAGATATTCTGTGCAATCCTGTGTTGGTGGATCAAACACTATATAAGGCAAAACCATATTCAGAATATGTGCCAGTTTCAATCAAGATAAATATTTGCCCTTTCTAAGGTGTAAGAAGTCCAGTTTAATCAACTGTGGCCAAGTGGCTGGTTGGTCTCCTCATGACATTGTATCAGGGGCTTACAGCACATGTCTATAAGTTATCACAATCCACCTACAAATGATAGTGTACCACTTATGTGTAGTATTTTTAAAGTACAGTATAAAAATCTTACAGCAGTATGTTTCCGTTTCTCCCCTCCAGGCCACTGTACTATTGTTATACATTTAACTTCTACATATATTATGAGTTACACTCTACATTATTATTTTTGTTTAAGCAAGCAATACTGTTTTTAAGAAATTTAAATAATGAGAAAGTCTATATTTACCCATTAAATTGCCGTTTCCCAAGCCGCTCAATTCCAAATTGCTTCCTAATACCATTTTACTTCTGCCTTAAGAATTTTCTTTAACATTTCTTGTTAATGTAGGCCTGGTGGTGATAAATTATTTGAGTTTATGTATGTCAGAAAAAGTCTTTATTTTGCCTTCATTTTTGAAAACTATTTTAGCTGGGTTATGAATTTAAGGTTTAGAGATTTAGGATTTTTTCCTTCAAAGCATTTAAAATGTTGCTCCATTGTTTTCTTGCTTGCATGGTTTCTAGTGAGAAATCTGGCGACATACCTATCATTTTCCCCTGCATATGTTTTTCTTTCTCTCTGCTTTTAAGATTTTCATCATTCGATTTAAGAAATTTGATTATGATGTACCCTGGAGCAGTTTTCTTAATGTTTTTTGTACTTGGGATTTGTTAACCTTCTTGTATCTGTGTGCTTAATGTGTTCATCAAATTTGGAAACTTTTTGCCCACTATTTCTTCAAATATTTTTTCTGTTAACTCCCTCACTCCTTTGGGGACTTTAAAGTGTCATTAATCCCATCCAGTGTATTTTCAACTCAGACATTTCAGAAGTTCTATTTATAGCTTTTTTTTTTTTAACCAGGCTTTTATTAGATATCTGTTTTATACATATCAGTGTATACATGTCAATCCCAATCTTCCAATTCATCCAACCATAACCACCACCCATGCTTTCCCCCCTTGGTGTCCATACATTTGTTCTCAACATTTGTGTCTCTATTTCTGCCTTGCAAACAGTTCATCTGTACCATTTTTCCAGATTCCACATGTATGCCTTAATATATGATATTTGTTTTTCTCTTTCTGACTTACTTCACTCTATATGACAGTCTCTAGGTCCATCCACGTCTCTACAAATGACCCAATTTCGT
The DNA here is from genome assembly GCF_005190385.1 of Monodon monoceros. Lineage (NCBI taxonomy): Eukaryota > Metazoa > Chordata > Mammalia > Artiodactyla > Monodontidae > Monodon > Monodon monoceros. The sequence continues at coordinate 49,137,530 of NW_021703768.1, forward strand.
TCCTTTTTATGGCTGAGTAATATTCCTTTGTATATATGTACCACATCTTGTTTACCCATTCGTCTGTTGATGAGTATTTAGGTTGCTTCCATGACCTGACTATTGTAAACAGGGCTGCAATGAACATTGGGGTGCATGCGTCTTTTTGAATTATGGTTTTCTCTGGGTATATGCCCAGTAGCTGGATTGTTGGGTCATATAGTAATTCTATTTTTAGTTCTTTAAGGAACATCCATACTGTTCTCCATATTAGCTGTATCAATTTACGTTCCCACCAACAGTGCAAGAGGGTTCCTTCTTCTCCACACCCTCTCCAGCATTTGTTGTTTGTAGATTTTCTGATGATGCCCATTCTAACCAGTGTCAGGTGATACCTTGTACTTTTGATTTGCATTTCTCTAATAATTAGTGATGTTGAGCAGCTTTTCATGTTCTTCTTGGCCATCTGTATGTCTTCTTTGGAGAATGTCTGTTTAGGTCTTTTGCCCATTTTTTGATTGGGCTGTTTTTTTTTTTCGGTACGTGGGCCTCTCACTGTTGTGGCCTCTCCCATTGCGTAGCACAGGCTCGGGACACGCAGGCTCAGCGGCCATGGCTCACAGGCCCAGCCGCTCTGCGGCATGTGGGATCCTCCCAGACCAGGGCACAAACCCGCGTCCCCTGCATCAGCAGACGGACTCTCAACCACTGCACCACCAGGGAAGCCACTGTTTGTTTTTTTAATATTGAGCTGCAGGAGCTCTTTATATATTTTGGAGATTCTTTGTCCATTGATTTGTTTGCAAATATTTTCTCCCATTCTGAGGGTTGTCTTTTCATCTTGTTTATAGTTTCCTTTTCTATGCAAAAGTTTAGAGTTTCATTAGGTCCCATTTGTTTATTTTTGTTTTTATTTCCTTTACTCTAGGAGGGGGTCAAAAAGGATCTTGCTGTGATTTATGCCTAAGAGTGTTTTTCCTATGCTTTCCTCCAAGAGTTTTATAGTGTCTGGTCTTACATTTAGGGCTTTAATCCATTTTGAGCTTATTTTTGTGAATGGTGTTAGGGAGTGTTCTAATTTCATTGTTCTAATTTCATTCTTTTACATGTAGCTGTCCAGTTTTCCCAGCACCACTTATTGAAGAGACGGTCTATTCTCCATTCTATATCCTTGCCTCCTTTGTCATAGATTAATTGACCATAGGTGCATGGGTTTATCTCTGGTCTTTCTATCCTGTACCATTGATCTATATTTCTGTTTTTGTGCTCATACCATATTGTCTTAATTACTGTAGCTCTGTAGTATAGTCTGAAGGCAGGGAGCCTGATTCCTCAAGCTCTGGTTTTTTCCCTCAAGATTGCTTTAGCTATTCAGGGTCTTTTGTGTCTCCAAACAAATTTTAAGGTTTTTTGTTCAAGTTCTGTAAAAAATGCCATTGATAATTTGATAGGGATCGCATTGAATCTGTAGATTGCTTTGGGTACTATAGTCATTTTCACATTATTGATTCTTCCAATCCAAGAACATAGTATATCTCTCCATCTCTTTGTGTCATCTTTGATTTCTTCCATCAGTGTCTTACAGTTTTCTTAGTACAGGTCTTTTGCCTCCTTAGGTAGGTTTATTCCTAGGTATTTTATTCTTTTTTGTTTCAGTGGTCAATGGGACTGTTTCCTTAATTTATCTTTCTGATCTTTCATTGTTAGGTTATAGGAATGCAAGAGATTTCTGTGCATTAATTTTGTATCTGCAACTTTACCAAATTCATTGATTAGCTCTAGTAGTTTTCTGGTGGCATCTTTAGGATTATCTATGTATAGTATCACGTCATCGGCAGACCGTGACAGTTTTACTTCTTCTTTTCCAATTTGGATTATTTTATTTCTTTTTCTTCTCTGATTGCCATGGCTAGGACTTCCAAAACTATGTTGAATGTTAGTGGCAAGAGTGGACATCCTTGTTTTGTTCCTGATCTTAGAGGAAATGTTTTCGGTTTTTCACTATTGAGAATGATGTTTGTTGTGGGTTTGTCATATATGGCCTTTATTATGTTGAGGTGGGTTCCCTCTGTGCCCATTTTCTGCAGAGTTTTTTTCTCATGAATTGATGTTGAATTCTGTCAAAAGCTTTTTCTGCATCTATTGAGGTGATCATATTGTTTTTCTTCTTCAATTTGTTAATATGGTGTATCACATTGATTGATTTGAATATATTGAAGAATCCTTGCATCCCTGGGATAAATCCCACTTGATCATGGTGTATGATCCTTTTTATGTGTTGTTGGATTCTGTTTGCCAGTATTCTGTTGAGGATTTGTGCATCTATATTCATGAGTGATATTGGTCTGTAATTTTCTTTTTTTGTAGTATCTTTCTCTGGTCTTGGTATCGGGTGATGGTGGCCTTGGAGAATGAGTTTGGGAGTGTTCCTTCCTCTGCAATTTTTTGGAAGAGTTTGAAAAGGATGGGTGTTAGCTCTTCTCTAACTGTTTGATAGAATTCACCTGTGAGGCCATCTGGTTCTGGACTTTTGTTTGTTGGAAGATTTTTAATCACAGTTTCAATTTCATTACTTGGGATTGGTCTGTTCATATTTTCTGTTTCTTCCCGTTTCAGTATTGGAAGTTTGTACCTTTTAAAGAATTTGTCCATTTCTTCCAGGTTGTCCATTTTATTGGCATAGAGTTGCTTGTAGTAGTCTCTTATGATACTTTGTATTTCTGCAGTGTCTGTTTTAACTTCCCCTTTTTCATTTCAAATTTTATTGATTTGGGTCCTCTCCCTCTTTTTCTTGATGAGTCTGGCTAATGGTTTATCAATTTTGTTTATCTTCTCCAAGAACCAGCTTTTAGTTTTATTGATCTTTGCTATTGTTTTCTTTGTTTCTATTTCATTTATTTCTGATCTGATCTTTATGATTTCTTTCCTTCTATTAATTTTGGGTTTTGTTTGTTCTTCTTTCTCTAGCTCCTTTAGGTGTAAGGTTAGATTGTTTATGAGATTTTTCTTGTTTCTTGAGGTAGGATTGTATTGCTATAAACTTGCCTCTAGAACTGCTTTTGCTGCATCCCATAGGCTTTGGATCATCGTGTTTTCTTTGTCATTTGTCTCTAGGTATTTTTTGATTTCCTCTTTGATTTCTTCAGTAATCTCTTGGTTATTTAGTAACGTATTGTTTAGCCTCCATGTGTTTGTGTTTTTTTACATTTTCTTCCCTGTAATTTATTTCTAATCTCATAGCATTGTGGTCAGAAAAGATGTTTGATATGATTTCAGTTTTCTTAAATTTACTGAGGCTTGATTTGTGACCCAAGAGGTGATCCATCCTGGAGAATGTTCTATGTGCACTTGAGAAGAAAGTGTATTCTGCCACTTTTGGGTGGAATGTTCTTTAAATATCAATTAAATCTATCTGGTCTATTGTGTCATTTAAAGCTTTTGTTTCCTTCTTAATTTACTGTCTGGATGAGTTGTCCATTGGTGTAAGTGAGGTGTTAAACTCCGCTATTATTATTGTGTTCCTGTTGATTTCCTCTTTTATACCTGTTAGCATTTGCCTTATGTGTTGAGGTGCTCCTATGCTGGGTGCATATATATTTATAATTGTTATACCTTCTTCTTGGATTGATCCCTTGATCATTATGTAGTGCCCTTCCTTGTCTCTTGTAACATTCTTTATTTGAAAGTCTATTGTATCTGAGTATTGCTACTCCAGCTTTCTTCTGATCTCCATTTTCATGGAATATCTTTTTCCATCCCCTCACTTTCAGTCTGTATGTGTCTGTAGGTCTGAAGTGGGTCTCTTGTAGATAGCATATATATGAGTCTTCTTTTTGTATCCATTCAGCGAGCCTGTGTCTTTGGGTTGGAACATTTAATCCATTCACAATTAAGGTAATTATTGATATGTATGTTCTTATTACCATTTTCTGAATTGTTTTCAGTTTGTTTTTTTAGGTCCTTTTCTTCTCTTGTGTTTCCCACTTAGAGAAGTTCCTTTAGCATTTGTTGTAGAGCTGGTTTGGTCGTGCAGAATTCTGTTAGCTTTTGCTTGTCTGTAAAGCTTTTGATTTCTCTGTCAAATCTGAATGAGACCCTTGCCAGGTAGAGTAATCTTGGGTGTAGGTTCTTCCCTTTCATCACTTCAAATATATTGTGCAACTCCCTTCTGGCTCGTAGAGTTTCTGCTGAGAAATCAGCTGTTAACCTTATGGGAGTTCCCTTGTATGTTATTTGTCATTTTTCCCTTGTTGCTTTTAATAATTTTTCTTTGTCTTTAATTTTCGTCAATTTGATTACTGTGTGTCTCTGTGTGTTTCTCCTTGGGTTTATCCTGCCCAGAACTCTCTGTGCTTCCTGGACTTGGGTTGCTATTTCCTTTCCCATGTTAGGGAAGTTTCTGACTATAATCTCTTCAAATATTTTCTCAGGTCCTTTCTCCCTGTTCTCCTTCTGGGACCCCTATAATGCGAATGTTGTTGCATTTAACATTGTCCCAGAGGTCTTTTAGGCTGTCTGCATTTCTTTTTTTTCTTTTATCTTTTCTATTCCACTGCAGTGAACTCCACCATTCTGTCTTCCAGGTCACTTATCCATTCTTCTGCCTCAGTTATTCTGCTCTTGATTCCTTCCAGTGTATTTTTCAATTCAGTTATTGTATTGTTCATCTCTGTTTGTTCTTTAATTCTTCGTGTTTGCTCTTTAATTCTTCTAGGTGTTTGTTAAACATTTCTTGCATCTTCTCAATCTTTGCCTCCATTCTTTTTCCGAGGTCCTGGATCATCTTCACTATCATTATTCTGAATTCTTTTTCTGGAAGGTTGCCTATCTCCACTTCTTTTAGTTGTTTCTTTGGGGTTTTATCTTGTTCCTTCATCTGGTACATAGTCCTCTGCCTTTCCATCTTTTCTTTCTGTGAATGTGGTTTTTGTTCCCCAGGCTGCAGGATTGTAGTTCTCCTTGATTCTGCTGTCTGCCCTCTGGTGGATGAGACTATCCTAGAGGCTTGTGCAAGCTTCCTGATCAGAGGGACTTGTGGTGGGTAGAGCTGGGTGTTGCTCTGGTGGGCAGAGGTCAGTAAACTTTAATCTGCTTGTCTGCTGCTGGGTAGGGCTGAGTTCCCTCCCTGTTGGTTGTTTGGCCTGAGGCAATCCAGCACTGAGCCTACAGGCTCTTTGGTGGGGCTAATGGCTGACTCTGGGAAGGCTCACACCAAGGAGTACTTCCCAGAACTTCTGCCAGTGTCCTTGTCCCATCAATGAGCCACAGCCACCCCCTGCCTCTGCAGGAGATCCTCCAACACTAGCAGGTAGGTCTGATTCCGTCTCCTGTGGGGTCACTGCTCCTTCCCCCGGGTCCTTATGCGCACACTACTTTGCGTGTGCCCTCCAAGAGTGGAGTCTCTGTTTCTCCCAGTCCTGTCAAAGTCCTGCAGTCAAATCCCAGTAGCCTTCAAAGTCTGATTCTCTGGGAATTCCTCCTCCCATTGCTGGACCCCCAGGTTGGGAAGCCTGACGTGGGGCTCAGAGCCTTCACTCCAGTGGGTGGACTTACGTGGTATAAGTGTTCTCCAGTTTGTGAGTCACCCACCCAGCAGTTATGGGATTTGATTTTATTGTGATTACGCCACATCTACCATCTCACTGTGGCTTCTCCTTTATCTTTGGATGTGGGGTATCTTTTTTGGTGATTTCTAGTGTCTTCCTGTTGATGACTCTTCAGCAGTTAGATGTGATTCTGGTGCTCTCGCAAGAGGGAGTCTATATCTTCTTTATACCTTTCATGTCCCTACTTAACATGGTCAGTTTTTCTCTAGCATTTTTCTGGGTCTCATATAATTTGTTTCTTGTCTCTCAGCAACCCCCATCCTTCATTCTTTGATGTCCAACGTCTTGACAATCATTGTTTCATTTATTTACTCTGGTTTTTTTCAGGTTGTTTTTTTGTTTGTCTTTTATCTGTTTGTTTTCAGATGGAAAAGTAAATTTTATCCCTGTTACTCTATCTTGGCAGCAAATTGAAATTCCTTCTAGGTCTTTCTAAAAATCCCAATTCTCTTTTTTTTAATAAATTTATTTATTTATGGCTGTGTTGGGTCTTTGTTGCTGTGCACAGGCTTTCTATAATTGTGTTGAGCAGGGGCTACTCTTTGCTGCAGTGCGTGGGCTTCTCATTGTGGTGGCTTCTCTTGTGAAGCACAGGCTCTAGGCACGTGGCCTTCAGTAGTTGTGGCACATGGACTCAGTGGTGTGACACTTGGGCTTCAGTAGTTGTGGCTCACAGGATCTAGAGCACAGGCTCAGTAGTTGTGGTGCATGGGCTTAGTTGCTCCGTGGCTTATGTGCTCTTCCTGGACCAGGGCTCAAACCCACGTCTCCTGCATTGGCAGGCAGATTCTTAACCACTGTGCCACCAGGGAATTCCCCCCAATTCTTTTTTAAATGTAAATTTTATCATAAAAAGTGATCCATTAAATTCCTGGTACCTTATGTTAGGTATGTATGGTCATACACTTAATACCTGCATTCCTTTTTCCTTGCTAACAGAGCCTTGATTTTGTTTTGGGACAACTCAGTCCACTGGGGAATTTCTGGGAAAGATTTTCTCTCAGACCAAAAATGGAGCTAGAGATACAGCAAAGCCCTTTTTCTATTACCCCTTCATGCTCTTCTTAGAATATTTTGAGAGAGGATTTGATGCTCGAATATGTATCAACTAGTTTGCATTTATGTGGCAAAAATCTAGGGTAAAATTATCAAACACGGTAAGGAAGAACAGGAGAACTGCAGACAGGCGATCCCTACCTTGAACCACATAACCATGCTTGGGCTCACCTACCTTTAGACTTCCTGTTAAGTAAAATAATACACAGTCCTAATATTTATGCCACTGTTTTCCAGGCTTTCTGTGACTTGCAGCCAAATATATCTTAAGTCCTACTTTAACAATGGGCCAGTTTCTCAGATTTATCTGATTATTTTCCTCCGGAATGAAGATCTTTATTAGAGGGAGTGGACTCTCAATGGCAAACCACTTACTTCACAATTTGTCAAAGGAGTGGCACTATTTTAGCCATGCCTATAGTCAGTCAAAGAGCCCTGTAGACTTTGCGCTTAGAGTCATTTCATAGACAATGGCTATGCAAAAGTTGTGCTGATAGGGAACTTGATGGCAATGTCCCCAGGAGAACTGCATTGATTCTTGAATGGCATACTAACTTCCACTGACTGTGATCCACAGGGAAAAAAAAAGCTCTAACCAAAGGTACTTGAAATAACACGTATTAATACAGTTCCATCATAAATAATACATACTGTTAATATGGCTTTAAATAATGTATAATGCTAGATTTGCATAATAAATAATACATAAATATGTAATCATCCTGTGAAGTCATATGAAATTAGTAATCATGAAGGAAACTTAAGCTGTTAACATGCTATGAGAGGAAGGTCTTCCAAGTGGCTTGGAGGGCCTTAATCAGTGCTCCTGCGTGATGTCTTAGCTGAGAGAAACACCAGCCTTGTAGAAAGTACTTGATCCACACATCTTTTGACTGAAGAAAAGTAACTAGTAAGAGTCTTTCAGTTTATAGACAGTGAAGGGTTTCCAAGGTCTGTAAAGATACCACTATTTTTTAAATTTTTACTTTATATTGGAGTACAGTTGATTTACAGTGTTGTGTTAGTTTCAGGTGTACAGCTAAGTGAGTCACTTATACATATACCTACATCCATTCTTTTTCAGATTCTTTTCCCATATAGGCTATTACAGAATATTGAGTAGAGTTCCCTGTGCTATACAGTAGGAATTTTTGATTATCTATTTTATATACAGTAGCTTGTATATGTTAATCCCAAACTCCTAATTTATCTTTCCCTGCCACATTTCCCCTTTGGTAACCATAACTTTGTTTTTGAAGTCTGTGAGTCTGCGTCTCTTTTGTAAATAAGTTCATTTGTATCTTTTTTTTTTTTTTTTTTTGTGGTACGCGGGCCTCTCACTGTTGTGGCCTCTCCCGTTGCGGAGTACAGGCTCTGGATGCGCAGGCTCAGCGGCCATGGCTCACAGGCCCAGCCGCTCCGCGGCATGTGGGATCTTCCCGGACCGGGGCACGAACCCGTGTCCCCTGCATTGGCAGGTGGACTCTCAACCACTGCACCACCAGGGAAGCCCTGTATCATTTTTTTAAAGATTCCACATATAAGTGGTATCATATGATATTTGTCTTTCTGTATCTGACTTCACTTAGCATGACAATCTCTAGGTCCATCCATGTTCCTGTAAATGGCATTATTTCATTCTTTTTTATGGTTGAGTAATATCCCATTGTGATATGTACCACATCTTCTTTACCCATTCACCTGTTGATGGACATTTAGGTTGCTCCCATGTCTTCGCTATGTATGGTAAATAGTGCTGCAGTGAACACTGGGGTGCATGTTTCTTTTCTAATTATGGTTTTCTCTGGATATATGCCCAAGAGTAGTTCTATTTTTAGTTATTTAAGGAACCTCCACACTGTTCTCCATAGTGGCTGTACCAATTTACATTCCCAACAACAGTGTAGGAGGGTTCCCTTTTCTCCACATCCTCTCCAGCATTTATTGTTTGTAGATTTTTTGATGATGGCTATTCTGACTGGTGTGAGGTAATACCTCACTGTAGTTTTGATTTGCATTTCTCTAATAATTAGTGATGTGAGCATCTTTTCATGTGCTTTTTTGCCATCTATATGTCTTCTTTGGAGAAATGTCTATTTAGATCTCCACCCACTTTTTGATTGGATTGTTTTTTTTCTTGATATAGAGCTGCATGAGCTGTTTGTATATTTTGGAGATTTAATCCCTTGTATGTCTCTTCATTTGCAAATATTTTCTCCCATTCTGTAGTTTGTCTTTTGGTTATGGTTTCCTTTGCTTTGCAAAAGCTTTTAAGTTTAATTAGGTCCCATTTGGTCCCATTTGTTTAGTTTTGTTTTTATCTTCATTACTCTGGTGGATCAAAAAATATCTTGCTGCAATTTATGTCAAAGAATGTTCTGCCTATGTTTTCCTCTAAGAGTTTTATAGTATCTGGTCTTACATTTACGTCTTTAATCCACTTTGAGTTTAGTTTTGTTTCTAGCATTAGAAAATGTTCTAACTTGATTCTTTTACATGTAGCTGTCCAGTTTTCCCAGCGCCACTTATTGAAGAGCTGATCTTTTCTTCATTGTATATTCTTGCCTCCTTTGTCATAGATTAATTGACCATAGGTGCATGGGTTTATTTCTGGGCTTTCTGTCCTGTACCATTGATCTATATTTCTGTTTTTGTGTCAGTACCATATTGCTTTGATGACTGTAGCTTTGTAGTATAGTCTGAAGTCAGGGAGCCTGATTCCTCCAGCTCTGTTTTTCTTTCTCAATATTGCTTTGGTTATTTGGGGTGTTTTGTGTTTCCATACAAATTGTAAAATTTTTTGTTTTAATTCTGTGAAAAATGCTATTGGTAACTTGAGAGGGATTGCATTGAATCTGTAGATTACTTTGGGTAGTATAGTCATTTTGACAATATTGATTCTTCCAATCCAAGAACATGGTATAGCTTTCCATCTGTTTGTGTCATCTTCAGTTTCTTTCATCAACTTCCTATAGTTTTCAGAGTACAGGTCTTTTGCCTCCTTAGGTAGGTTCATTCCTAGATATTTTATTCTTTTTGATGTGATGGTAAATTGGATTGCTTCTGTAATTTCTCTTTCTGATCTTTCACTGTTAATGCATAGGAATGCAACAGATTTCTGTGTATAAATTTTGTATCCTGCAACCTTACCGAATTTATTGATGAGCTCTAGTAGTTTTCTCGTAGTATCTTTAGGATTTTCTATGTATAGTATCGTGTCATCTGCAAAGAGTGACAGTTTTACTTCTTTTCCAATATGGATCCCTTTTATTTCTTTTTTCTTCTGTGATTTCCATGGCTAGGGCTTCCAAGACTATGTTGAATAAAAGTGGCAAGAGTGGACATCCTTGACTTGTTCCTGATCATAGAGGAAATGCTTTCAGCTTTTCACATTGAGAATGATGTTATCTGTGGGTCTGTCATATGTGGCCTTTATTATGTTGAGGTAGGTTTCCTCTATGCCCATTTTCTGCAGAGTTTTTCCTCATAAGTTGGTGTTGAATTTTGTCAAAAGCTTTTTCTGTGTCTATTGAGATAATCATATGGTTTTTATTCTTCAGTTTGTTAATGTGGCATATCACACTAATTGATTTGTGGATATTCAAGAATCCTTTCATCCCTGGGAGAAATTCCACTTGATCACGGTGTACCATCCTTTTAATGTATTGTTGGATTTAGTTTGCTAGTATGTTGTTGAGGATTTTTGCATTTATGTTCATCAGTGATATTGGCCTGTAATTTTCTTTTTTGTGTGTTATCTTTTGGTATCAGGGTGATGGTGCCCTCATAGAATGAATTTGGTAGTGTTCCTTCCTCTGCAATTTTTGGAAGAGTTTCAGAAGGATAGCAGTTAACTCTTCTCTAATGTTCTCTAAATGTTTGATAGACTTTGCCTTGTGAAGCCATCTGGTCCTGGACTTTTGTTTGTTGGAAGTTTTTTAATCATGTTTCAATTTCAGTACTTGTAATTGGTCTGTTCATATTTTCTATTTTTTCCTGATTCTTGGAAGGTCATATCTTTCTAAGAATTTGTCCATTTCTTCTTGGTTGCCCATTTTATTGGCTGGCATATATTGCCTTGTAGTAGTCTCTTACGATCCTTTGTATTTCTGAGATACCACTATTTTTTAATCTCAAATCCATCATTGATTGAAAGACTATTGAAGAGTTTCCTAAAAACAAGGCAACTCTATCAAACCTTACATTTCTCCAAGGACTCACTTGTGTTATTTTATTTAACAGTAATCCTAATACCCTGTGAGATGGACACCATTTTCTTCATTCTCCAGCTCAGGGAACAATGGGTAGGAGAAGTAAAGTGACTTACCTAAGGTCACACAGGCAATTAGTGGCAGGGAAAGGTATATGGCTCTCCTGAAACCAAAGTCTGTTGTTTTCCTTAACATAGTACTTATCCTGTCTCTCATTTTTAATGTACCTCTTTTCTGTGGATTAAGATCCTGGACATTTTATAATTTAGATTCAGCAGACCTTTGAAGAATTCCTTTTGTTTGTTTGACACTGTACTAGACATCTCATGTGGGCCATGTCATTTGTCCCCACAGTATTCCTTTTGGGCACCTGTATCTTCACCTTACAGATTAGGAAACTGAGGCTCAGAAAAATGAAGTAACTTACCTCAGAGTGTGAGGAAAAGCTGAGTCCTGTGCCTCCAAACCACAGTACACTGCATCTCTGGCAACAAGTGATGAGAGGTACTTCCTGCTTTTATACCAGTCTCTGCCCTTCTCTGGAGAGCACACCCAAGTCCCTTGCCTGGTAAAATTCGATGTCTTTTTTCTGGAATAGGAAAGGTAATGTTCTAGGAATGGAGGCTGATGTCAAGAAATTAGCATGACCAAGGACAAACTTTCTACTTCACAAATTTTCAAAGGGCTGGCATTCTGAGCAATGTCAGGTACATTAGTAGCCAAGCCTGTTCACGGTACTTCAAAAACACTCAAATTCTTGAGTCCCTCATGTTACATTCCTCTACAGTATATAATTGGTTAAAAGTCCCCACTCCTCTGGTAATAGCATTCTTGGAAAGTGTGCTTTGAGTTCAGTTCTTCTGGGAAAGACATAACTTACTGAAGAGATATGGAGAAGAGTTGAAACCATAAATGTCGAGCTTACCCAGGAGAGTAAATATAAGCCACTTGCATCTTTCAGGCTGAATTATAGCTTATCAAGTACACATTAAAACTTTAAGCCTTTTTTTCCTTAAGTAAGAATAAATCTAAGTTGACTATTCCAGCATATGTATTTGTTTTCCCTGCACTGTCTATAAACCATGTCCAAGGTGAGTATTCATAAGCCTGAGCGAAAACTAGACAAACAATTCTGAGAATAAGTGACAACTATAACAGTTCATGATAAGACAGTCACAACAAAGGAAATGCTATGCATTAAGTGATTTTTCTTGCAAATCCTTTATACATATGTCAGGCTGTGTGCTGGCAGAATGAAAGAGAATAAATCAAAGAGAATACCCGTGTGAGAAAGGGTTTTTAGGCAAATGCCGTCTTGCATGCATAAATCAAATAAATAGTGATTTTAAAAGAAAACTAAAGGAACAGGACAGATTTCTATGGAATTTTTACACAATTAACTTATTTAACAATTGCACAATTTATATTTATAGAACACTTTACAATTATTTGCTCATTAAACCTTGTGACATTTCTGGCAAGTAGGTCCATACCATTAGTTTAATTTTATAGGCAAGGTAACTCAAGCAGGGAATTCTAAAGGAACTTTCTCAAGGTCGCACAGCCAGGTGTGACAGGAGTTACTTTGGAACTCTTGCTCCCACAATCTTGAGTTGCATTTCAGGGTAGGGCTTAACTGCCTCTTAGCTTTCTCCTTGATGAAGGACAGGTCGGGGTGCATACCTGGACATCTGGAGGTGGGTGGTAAAGGCAATGGCTCCTGTCAGTTAATCTAGCAGTGCCAGTGGTTGGTGTTGGTTTTAGCATTTCAGCTGGAATATGGACCCATCGGTATGTCGATACATGTGTATACAATGAAAACACACATCTGCAATAGAGCCTAGTTTAAGTTGTTCATAATGGTTAAGTCTAAAGCTACAGTTTTCGGCCCTGGCTGCAATATTTGGGGGGCATTAAAAATAAACAGATGCCCCAGGATCAGTTAAATCTGAATCTCTGAGACTGGGGCTTGGGCAAGGACATTTTCAAAGAGTGACCAGATTTTTTAACCTGTGGCCAGAGTTGAGAACCCCTGGTATAACGAATCCTCCAGATCTGTGGGACATGGTTGGGCAGGTTGTTCACTGCATGAGGACACCTAATGGAGTGGCCAGTGAGGACTGAAATCCAGCCCACACAGAGTGTGCCCTAATTTGGAGGTGGCATTTGTTCTCAAAAAAGTCACCTTTTGTTTAATTCCCACAAAGGAAGCCCTGAGTCATTCCCCTATTCTTGGATATGCATTGTAGCATATCCTACATGTTTCATTTTCAGCTTATTTTTCATGCATTCAGTAAAAATTACATTTAGCATCTACTGCATGCTGAGCACTTGGTATACTTAGGGACACAACAACAAAACCTACACAGTCCTATTCCTATGGAGTCCACAATCTGTTGGGGAAGACAAGTGACTGAACAGGGAGTTACACACATGGGAAGTGCTCCAACAGGCGTGAGTACAGGAAGCTGGGGAGGACACTGGAAGGGCACTCCACCCAGACCTGGTGCACAGGGGTCCTCATGATAGAATAAGGAGGGAGTATAAAAGGGAGAGGGTAGCATTCAAGGCTGAGTGGAAACATGTAAAGAAACCTGGAATCAAGAGAGGCCGAGGATTACTGGGGAATTGGCAGTGGTTCAGCCCATCCACCCAGAAGATGGAGTGAAGAAAAGCTGGAGGAAGAGCTGGGGAGTGCGGTAAGTTCTCCCAAGCTGGGTTGGCCACTTGCAAGCATAATCGCTTGTGCTCTGCTCCTCAGTCCCACCTTCCTCTTTCCATCCTCTCTCCTTCCCTCCCATCTTCTTTTCATATACAGTCCTTTATTAGGGCAGAAAATACCTATACCACTTGTACCCTACTTTCTGGAATCTCCAACTTCAAGCGCTGGAAAGCATCAAAAAGCTTGGAAGCAGGCAAAGGAACAAACAAGTGTGGGGACACAGATGTCACTGCTTCGCTCGGTGCCACCTGGCAAAAACTTGCAATTGGCACAAATCCTTCCTTGCTCACCACTCTTTTTACTTGATATGCCTCGTCCTGAACTCACATTCAACATTACCATCCTAATCCCTGGGCTGGTGGGGGTGTGTGGAGTGGGGGAATGGGGTATTATAAATGAAACAAGCTTCGTCATGAGCTCATGAAATTACTGAAGCCAGGTGATGAGTACATGAATATTTACTATACTAGCTTCTCTATTTCTGATTATGTTTGAAATTTTCCATTATAAAAAGGATAAAAACAAAAACTTAAATCTCTGCTGTTTCTTCTTTTGTTTTGCTTATCATTGCCTCTAGTGATGATGCTCTGTTTTAAGAAAAAAAAAAACAACTCTGGTTTGATTTGATTCAGGTTCTATTTCTTACTTCATAATAGTTTGCCTTTATTTTATTCATAGGGCTGTTATAATGAGCGAAATTTCCTAATCCATAAAAATCATGATTCAGTGGATCAAAATTCACTTCATCCTCAAAATCTTGGGTGTGCTTTGTATAATATACCCATCCACTCCCTTCACATTCCTCCCTCATGATTCTGATAGATGGCCTACCTTCCCATCCTGCTGTAGCCATGGCAACTTTCAATATTCAGAGATTGTCAGGCTGACCCTCTGTTTCCATGTGCCCTGTGAAATCGGGAATGTTTCTCCACTCGCAGTTGGAAGGCCTGCAGTGGGAAAGGGGGAAAATGGGCAGTCAGTCTTTGAGCAACTTCACCTCCCAATCCCACTTCCATACAGTAGCTGCAGCAACTGCATAGCAACTGTCCTATCTTCTAATGCGTGAGACTGAACGCTTGTAAACTGGAATGAGACTTTCCACAGGCCTCCAAGCCACGAAATAAATCACTCACCTTGTTTCACAACGTTCTAGAGTAATAGTGTACATGTTTGCCACACAACATGCCCTCCCCTGAACAGCCGTGGTAGCTCGTCCACACATCTATGATACCTGGGTATAATGCTGTGTTCTATGCTCTTCCCTACACCTGCTCCTCCCCATCAATGGAGCTCCCTAAGAACAGGGGCAGGACAATCCTTTTAAACTCCCAGGACCTGGTGTTCTGTTTGACCCATGATGGATGATCCACATGTGTTTGTTAAGTGAATGAATGTCCTAATCATACTGAGATGTAGGCCTATTTGATTTGGAAGGAATTTATTTGGAAGTACTGTATTTAGAAACAAATTATATTCAAGTCTTCCAGCAGGCAAATGTGGCTATGTCAGGCCGGTCTTTTGATGGCCTCCCTTCCCATACACATGAACCATGACTTGGCTTCCTAAGGCTGAGTCTGTCTGATTAGAACGCCGTCATTCTGCCCCAACCCTACCTCTTCCAAAGAATGAAAAAGAAATAAAAATCAAATTTTCATTTGTGCTTTTGTCAAGATTGAACGACCAGCTTACTGATGAAGGATTTATATTATTTCAACCAGTCTCTATAGCTTCTTATGGCTACAACCAAAGTCTTTCTGGCTCTTGTCTATTCCCAAAGGCCAATATCCCTCTGTGCTATGACCTCCAAGGGGCCCAAGGATGGAGTTTGGGAGAGTATATGGGAAGAACCTTCTATGCAACAAGACAATGCAGACTAAGTTTGCTCCACCCTCTCTTTGTTGTTTCTATCTCCAGGACGTACAGGAAGTGGATGAAGATTTGCAGCCCCTTAGAGAGAAGCACCCCTAAGCAGCACCTTGAAGGAAAACAGAAGGGGGAGTCAGCAGGCTCTGGCCCACAGTGCTACTGAGAAGTTACTAGATTACACAGGCATCCAGCCATAAATTTGCTTCCACGAGCACAAATCACACAAATATGACAGGACTGAACATGTGCTGGAGCCAAATGTGCATCTTGTGATTCTTTTATCATCTCCACAACCAAATCCTAAAACAGGAATTTCATAGTTCTGCCCTTCATTAGAAACCTGACTTTTTAAAAAATGGGCCTGAAAGTGTGAGGAACCTCAAACAGCTGTAGCTAAAGCTCTCCTCTGCTCAACTGCCTCCCCTGCCAGATTTCAGTGCCCCCTGACCTCCTGCACAGTGGGACAAACTGCACCCACTCTGGCTTTGCCACACCTTGACTGCTCACTTGAGTTTATCTTACAGGTGAGGAAACTGAGACTTGTAGAAATTAAAACTACTTCCCTCACAGGATTGTTTGAGTATCTAATGAGCTCACTGATCAAAAGGCCCAAAGAGTGGCGTGGCTGCTGTGCCGTAGGGGCTCAGCAAAGGCAAGGTGCCCATCCTCTGGATAAGCCCTTGCTGAGACGCTGCTTCTCCTGCTTTCTGTGGGTATGTCTCTGCCTCTTCTCTGACTCCATCGTTGTCCTGGCTGCCCCTCAAGGCCAGAACCCCTGTCTCCTCTCTGTCTCATGGCTCCCTCTCTCATTAGGCACTCAATAAATGTTGTTGACAGACTGGCTGACTGCCTGGCTGACTAAAGATGGCATCTTTCCACCAAGGGCAAGTGTCCTTCGTTGCCTTTATTTATTGCTTAATGTCGAATGGTGTCCTCAGCATGATATAATTTTCCTGAAACACACATCAGAATTAATAAGAATTAAAGAAATCTACATTGTTAGAGGGTATTGGCCCTAATTAGTATCATATCATTAGTAACAGAATTTGAGTAATGTCTTACAGGTATAGAAATCTTTTGAGTTAAACATGTCAATTTAACCCTGATTTTTATCTAAATGTTCCCAATTATTATGACATCATTTCTATGTACATTAGAGAATTTGCAAGGAAGTTTTCAAGAGAATAGAGAATTACTTCCTATTACTTTAAGTTTGGGAGACAAAAATCAAGTAAGAAACACATTTTATGCTGTTGAACAAATGATAAGAATAAACAAAACCATATTCCTTTTTTTTCCATTTGAAGATCTCCCTTTTCAATACATTGTTAGCAGGCCCTGGAATCAAAGAGAAGGCATCTTTGTCCCAAGCTACATTCATCACCATTCTTGCCTATATGATTTGCAAGAGGATGGGGGGAAACATTTAAGTTAAATCAGGTCCTCGGACAGCTTTTTCCTGAGTAAAACATTAAATAAAAACATACATACAGACATATATATATACACACACCACACCAAGAACATAGTAAATCCAGTTTTATGAAGTTTATGAAATGGTTCTGAATTTTTTTTAAAAATCCACCCATATGTCATTTCCCCTTGTCTGCCATTCCTTTAAAATCTCCATCACTGTTGCTTTCACAAACACTCCCCAAATGCTGTCAAATGGGTTATCACTGCCTTGCACTTTTGTTCTTTTGTTAATTTTGGATAAAGTCCTAGAGTGTAGCAATATTATTGAACTCATTTCTGCTTAGCTTTCAAGTTTCCATATCTCCTCTATTACCAAGTGGCAACGCACCCTATAGGCACAATAAATAAATAATACAGCACTGAAGCTATAACAAATCACAAAATACATTATTAAAAAATTAAGAAATAAATATCCTTCTCTTACTTAAATAGAGATTGATTTTATAATGTGGAATGCTGAGGAGAGCTGCTCCGAGATATATTAAAGCCTGGGGACATGCAGAATACAATGTAATGGGCATTCTGCTCCCTCATCCAGAGGAAAAAACTCCTGCAAGTGAATGGATGTATTTGTGAAATGGAAGCTGATATTCTCTGTTTGTTCACAAGCCAAATATGATGCACTGCTCCCTTTTTCACATAAGGGGGGAAAGACCTGATGGACACATCTGTCTTTCCTAAGCACAAACTGAGAGTCTAGATGAGAGTGATGAAGATAAATGCTTTCCTGGAACTGAAGTTGGTGAAGAACTATTCCTTTCCCTGGACTTTAAATCACAATTCTGGCTTCCAAAAAGATATTCTCGAACCAGGATTCTGTCAAGCTTCCTCCAAGGTGCTTTATTTAACAAGCAGAGGATATGGCATAGATCTCTCCACAAGGTGTACATTTCAAGAGAAGAAATTAAATAGGATCCCTTCTCCAGAGGCATGAAGATTTTCTATGGAAAAGACAAAGTCTATTGGGTCCTAGGACTCTCAGGAAGTTACTCCTGTGTTGTTCACCTTAAGGTTTATATGGGACCATCAACCCACCAGAAGCCATTGCTTCTGTACTGAAGATATACTCTTACTCCATCCTGGAATGGTATGGCATTTCTCTATCCTGGCCCTAGATGAATCAGTACTGAGAAAACCTTGCTGACTTCACTGCCCTCTGCAAAGACTCCCAACACCTCTGCCTAAGGGGAAAGACAATGGCTAACAATTGCCACCATCCTTTCCCCATTCCAGAACTTTGCAAGAAGTTTACTCTGGCGGCACAAAACCCACTTCATTTCCTTACCTCATTGCTCTCTGTAAAAGACGCTGGGGAGACTCTAACAACCTCCCAGAGCTGGGATGGTAAACCCATGTAGGGAGGAGTTCCCACCAACTGAGTCATTTTTAACAGACCATTGGAAATAGTTCACTTATAATGAGCTGATCCATTTGGGGATAAGATAGTAAGTAAGTGGGCCCCTTAGGTTCCAAAGGCTCTTAGGGCACTACTGGCCAAAAGCTTGACTTGTCTATGTTTTTATATGACTGTGTCCTTTATCTCCTGTAAGTACATAAGGCGTATATAGGACATACGGCATATATAGGTGATAATTTAGTATTTGCTTTTCTTACTTTGCATGGAGAGGTTTTTCTCACCTACACCTGAAATTCTCTGGAACATGGAGACTTAAAGGAGCTGGGGCTCACAGAGACTGTGCCATCTTCAACATACAGCTTCTGAGGTCACCCTGGACATGAATACCTGGATGGCAAATGGAAAAGAGAAAAGTGGAAGAACGTAGGGAGATTTTTCACATATCAAACTCGATGTGGAATATATCACTTCCATGCATGTTCCACTGGCCAGAACTAGTTACAGGATCCTACCTATATTCAGGTGGGGCTGGCAGGCATCCTCCCAGTTGGGCATCAGCACGATGGTGATGAAGACTACAACAGTAGAAAATCAGAACGCTGGTGAGAAACTTGTCGGCTGGCATCCCTGAGACCCATAAAACTCAGTGTGGAAAACAAACTATTTCACACCCCATAGGAATTCTGAAATTTTTACAAAGATTTTGGTGAATTCTTCAGATTTAAATTTGCAAGAGGACCTCTGACTTTGAACTCCCACTCCTGTACCTGCTGTCTCTATCCTGCAGTGGGTCACTGAAAGTGCACAAGGTAACCTATTCCTAGTTTTGAATGACCCTGTGCATGTGCACACACACACACATACACACATAAACAATCCACTCACATAAAGTGTATGTGAAGATGGCAGATCCTACTAAAAATAGGTCACGGGGGTTTATGGATCACATTGCAATCCACATAGTAAACAACTTCCCATTCATATTAGTCCTGCAACTGAGAATGTCTCAGCATCTGCATCATTCCCCCCAAACGTCCAAGTGTTCTTCATGCCTCACTCTCCTACTGGTCTTCATCTCTCTTTTAACCTGCCGTACTCCTCTTCTCTCCTCATCCCAGTAGTAAAATTCCAAATTCCTCTGCTTGCCTCATACAGAGCACACTGATTCTCTTGGTTTGCTTGAGCCCCTAACTTCAACCCCTAGCAGTTTGTCAAGAAGTGTCATTTAAACCAAGATGAAAAGGAGCTAACCAATGTGGGGAACACATTTCATGCAAAAAGAAGAGAAGAGACCCTAAGGGGAGGACAAAGCTTGTCACGTCATATAACTGAGAAAAAGCAGGTTTAAGGACATGGTTGGGAACCTCTCCTTCCAATGCTGATTTGTAACTAGGAAGTGGCTACATTTCCCAGCTCACCTAGATAGGTGAGGCCATGTGACTCCGTGGTAACCAAAGAAAAATACAGATCTTCCTCAACTTACTATGGGGTTACATCCCAATAAATCCGTTGCAAGTTGAAAATAGCTTAAGACAAAAATGCCTTTAAAAGGATCTGGGACAAGATGGCAGAGTAGAAGGACAGTGAGCCCACCTCCTCTGATGAGAGCACCAAAATCACAACTGCTGAATGACCACTGAAAAAACAAAAAAGACTTCAACCTACCAAAAAAGATACTCTGCATCCAAAGACAAAGAAGAAACCAAAAAGAGACAGTAGGAGGGGCACACTCACGATATAATCAAATCCCATACTCCCTGGGACAGGGACACACAAAGTGGAGAATAATTATATTTCAGAATTCTCCCACAGGAGTGAGATTTCTGAGCCCCACGTGAGGCTCCCCATCTGGCATGACAAGGAGGAGCCCCCAGAGCATTTGACTTTGAAGGCCAGCAGGGCTTGATCACAGGAGCTCCACAGGACAAGGTGAAACAGAGACTCCACTCTTGGAGGGCACACCAAGGTCTCATGCACACTGGGACACAGAGCAAAGCAGTGACTTCATAGGAACCTGATCCAGACGCGCCTGCTGGTCTTTGAGGGTCTTGTAGGGAGGTGGGGGGGCACCTGTGGCTTTCTCTGGGGTCAGAAGAGCAGGTGGCAGAAAATATTGGAGAGTGTTCATATACTTGAACTCTTTAATTTTAACATCTTTATTGGAGTATAATTGCTTTACAATGGTGTGTTAGTTTCTGCTGTATAACAAAGTGAATCAGCTATATGCATACATATATCCTCATATCCCTTCCCTCTTGCGTCTCCCTCCCACCCTCCCTATCCCACCCCTCTAGGTGGTCACAAAGCACAGTGCTGATTGCCCTGTGCCATGCAGCTGCTTCCCACTAGCTAGCTATTTTACATTTGGTAGTGTATATATGTCCATGCTACTCTCTTACTTCGTCCCAGCTTACCCTTCCCCCTCCCCGTGTCCTCAAGTCCATTCTCTACGTCTGTGTCTTTATTCCTATCCTGCCCCTAGGTTCATCACAACCATTTTTTTTTTAGATTCATATATATGTGTTAGCATATGGTATTTGTTATTCTCTTTCTGACTTCACTCTGTATGACAGACTCAAGGTCCATCGGTAATTCATGAAAACTATTTTAATGGAAATCTATTACTTTGAGAGAAATTAATTTGAGTATACTGAGAATCCTTGCATTCCTAGCATAAACCCCACTTGATCATGGTGTATGATCCTTTTAATGTGCTGTTGGATTCTGTTTGCTAGTATTTTGTTGAGGATTTTTGCATCTGTGTTCATCAGTGATATTGGCCTGTAGTTTTCTTTCTTTCTGACATCCTTGTCTGGTTTTGGTATCAGGGTGATAGTGGCCTTGTAGAAAGAGTTTGGGAGTGTTCCACCCTCTGCTATATTTTGGAAGAGTTTGAGAAGGACAGGTGTTAGCTCTTCTCTAAATGTTTGATAGAATTCACCTATGAAGCCATCTGGTCCTGGACTTTTGTTTGTTGGAAGATTTTTAATCACAGTCTCAATTTCAGTGCTTGTGACTGGTCTGTTTATATTTTCTCTTTCTTCCTGGTTCAGTCTCGGAAGGTTGTGCTTTTCTAAGAATTTGTGCATTTCTTCCAGGTTGTCCATTTTATTGGCATAGAGTTGCTTGTAGTAATCTCTCAAGATCCTTTGTATTTCAGCAGTGTCAGTTGTTACTTCTCCTTTTTCATATCTAATCCTAGTGATTTGAGTCTTCTCCCTTTTTTTCTTGATGAGCCTGGCTAATGGTTTATCCATTTTGTTTATCTTCTCAAAGAACCAGCTTTTAGTTTTATTGATCTTTGCTATTGTTTCCTTCATTTCTTTTCCATTTATTTCTGATCTGATCTTTATGATTTCTTTCCTTCTGCTAACTTTGGGGTTTTTTTGTTCTTCTTTCTCTAATTGCTTTAGATGTAAGGTTAGGTTGTTTATTTGAGATGTTTCTTGTTTCTTGAGGTAGCATTGTATTGCTATAAACTTCCCTCTTAGAACTGCTTTTGCTGCATCCCATAGGTTTTGGGTTGTCGTGTTTTCACTGTCATTTGTTTCTAGGTATTTTTTGATTTCCTCTGTTTTCTTCAGTGATCTCTTGGTTATTTAGTAGTGTACTCTTTAGCCTCCATGTGTTTGTATTTTTTACAGATTTTTTCCTGTAATTGATATCTAGTCTCATAGCATTGTGGTCAGAAAAGATACTTGATATGATTTCAATTTTCTTAAATTTACCAAGGCTTGATTTTTGACCCAAGATATGATCTATCCTGGGGAACGTTCAATGAGCACTTGAGAAGAAAGTGTATTCTGTTGGTTTTGGATGGAATGTCCTATAAATATCAAGTAAGCCCATCTTGTTTAATGTATCATCAAAGCTTGCGTTTCTGTATTTATTTTCATTTTGGATGATCTGTCCATTGGTGAAAGTGGGGTGTTACAGTCCCCTACTATGATTGTGTTACTGTCGATTTCCCCTTTTATGTCTCTTAGCATTTGTCTTATGTATTGAGGTGCTCTATGTTGGGTGCATAAATATTTGCAATTGTTATATCTTCTTCTTGGATTGACTCCTTGATCATTATGTAGTGTCCTTCTTTGTCTCTTGTAATAGTCTTTATTTTAAAGTCTCTTTTGTCTGACATGAGAACTGCTACTCCAGCATTCTTTTGATTTCCATTTGCATGGAATATCTTTTTCCATCCCCTCACTTTCAGTCTCTTTGTGTCCCTAGGTCTGAAGTGGGTCCCTTGTAGACAGCAATATATACGGGTCTTGTTTTTGTATCCACTCAGCCAGTCTATGTCTTTTGGTTGGAGCATTTAATCCATTTACATTTAAGGTAGTTATTGAAACCAGGGTAGTTTCTATTACCATTTTGTTAATTGTTTTGGGGTTTTATTGTAAGTCTTTTCCTTCTTTTGTGTTTCCTGCCTAGAGGAGTTCCTTTAGCATTTGTTGTAAAGCTGATTTGGTGGTGCTGAATTCTCTTAGCTTTTGCTTGTCTCTAAACGTTTTAATTTCTCCTTTGAATCTGAATGAGATCCTTGCTGGGTACAGTAATCTTGGTTGTTGGTTTTTCCCTTTCTTCACTTTAAATATGCCCTGCCACTCCCTTCTGGCTTCCAGAGTTTCTGCTGAAAGATCAGCTGTTAACCTTATGAGGATTCCCTTGTATGTTTTCTGTTTTTATTCCCTTGCTGCTTTTAATATTTTTTCTTTGTATTTTCTTTGTATTTCTGATAGTTTGATTAATATGTGTCTTGGTGTATTTCTCCTTGGATTTATCCTGTATGGGACTCTGTGCTTCCTGGACTTGATTGACTATTTCCTTTCCAATATTAGGGTAGTTCTCATCTATAATCTCTTCAAATATTTTCTGAGTCCCTTTTTTTTTCTTCTTCTTCTTCTGGGACCCCTATAATTCAAATGTTGGTGCGTTTAATGTTGTCCCAGAGGTCTCTGAGACTGTCCTCAATTCTTTTCATTCTTTTTTCTTCATTCTGCTCTGCAGTAGTTATTTCCACTATTTTATCTTCTAGGTCACTTATCCGTTCTTCTGCCTCAGTTATTCTGCTATCAATTCCTTCTAGAGAATTTTTAATTTCATTTATTGTGTTGTTCATCATTGTTTGTTTACTCTTTAGTTCTTCTAGGTCCTTGTTAAATGTTTCTTGTATTTTCTCCATTCTATTTCCAAGATTTTGGATCATCTTTACCATCATTACTCTGAATTCTTTTTCAGGTAGACTGCCTATTTGCTCTTCATTTGTTTGGTCTGGTGGGTTTTTATCTTGCTCCTTCATCTGCTGTGTGTTTCTCTGTCTTCTCATTTTGCTTAACTTACTGTGTTTGGGGTCTCCTTTTTGCAGGCTGCAGGTTTGTAGTTCCTGTTGTTTTTGGTGTCTGCCCCCAGTGGCTATGGTTGGTTCCATGGGTTGTGTAGGCTTCCTGGTGGAGGAGACTGGTGCCTGGGTTCTGGTGGATGAGACTGGAACTTGTCTTTCTGGTGGGTAGGACCACATCCAGTGTGTGTTTTGGGGTTTCTGTGACCTTCTTATGATTTTAGGCAGCCTCTCTGCTAATGGGTGGGGTTGTGTTCTTGTCCTGCTAGTTGTTTGGCATAGGGTGTCCAGCACTGTAGCTTGCTGGTCTTTGAGTGGAGCTGGGTCTTAGCGTTGTGATGGAGATCTCTGGACGAGCTTTCGCCATTTGATATTATGTTGAGCCAGGAGGTCTCTGGTGGACCAATGTCCTGAACTCGGCTCTCCCACCTCAGAGGCACAGGCCTGACACCCGGCCAGAGCACCGAGACCCTTTGTAAAAGATTCAGGTTCAGCTATCTTGCATTACAGTTGGCCCTTCCATTAATTGCTGGTTTCTCATTAAATTCTGGGTGACAACCTTAGGCTTCTAAAAATGCATCAAGCATCTACTGCATGGAAGTCTGATTTTCTCCTGTTGTAATTCACTTTCCAGTCTTGCAGATTGGCTCTATTAGGTTACTCTTCTGACGCTCAGCAAGGCTTGTCACTGCTCTAGTTGGCAGCTCATTTCCCTCCTTAAGTGGGAAGATCCTACCTGAACTCTTGACGGAAGCAGACATCTCACTTGGGTAATTAGCACCAAGACCTGGCCCCACCCAACAGCCTGTAGGCTCCAGTGCTGGCATGCCTCAGGCCAAACAACCAACAGGGTGGGAACACAGCCCCACCAATCAACAGGCAGGCTGCGTAAAGATTTCCTGAGCCCACAGCCACCTCTAGACACACCCATTGATATGGCCTTGCCTACCAGAGGGCCAAGACCCAGCCTTAAATGATATATTAAACCAGCTGGACTTAACTGATATCTATAGAGTGTTCTATCTGAAAGCAGCAGAATACACATTCTTTTCAGTACACATGGAACATTCTCCAGGACAGATCACATGCTGGGCCACAAAGCATGCCTCGGTAAATTTAAGAAAATTAAAATCAGGGACTTCCCTGGTGGTGCAGTGGTTAAGAATCTGCCTGCCAGTGCAAGGGACATGGGTTCAATCCCTGGTCCAGGAAGGTCCCATATGTCGCAGAGCAACTAAGCCTGTACACCACAACTACTGAGCCTGCACTCTAGAGCCTGCACGCCACAACTACTGAGCCCACGTGCCACAACTACTGAAGCCCGCACATCTAGAGCCCGTGCTCCACAAAAGAAGCCACCACAATGAGGATCCCGTGTACTGCAGTGAAGAGTAGCCCCCCCCACAAGAGAAAGCCTGCAAACAGCAACAAAGTCCCAACACAGCCAAAAATAAATAAAAAGTAAATAATTTAAAAAAATTTTTTAAATAACATCAAGCATCTTTTCTGACCACAATGCTATGAGAATAGAAATCAACTTCAAGATAAAAACTGCAAAAAATACAAACATGTAGAGGGTAAACAGTATGCTACCAAACAACCAATGGATGACAGAAGAAATCAAAGAGGAAATCAAAAATAAACCTAGAGACAAATGAAAATGAAAACACAATGATCCCAAACCTGTGGGATGCAACAAAAGCAGTTCTAAGAGGGAAGTTTATAGCGATACAAGTTTACCTCAGGAAACAAGAAAAATCTCAAATAAACAACCTAACCTTACACCTAAAGCAACTAGAGAAAGAAGAACAAACAAAACCCAAAGTTAGTAGAAGGAAAGAAATTATAAAGATCAGGGCAGAAGTAAATGAAATAGAGATGAAGAAAACAGTAGAAAAGATGAATGAAACTAAAAGCTGGTTCTTTGAAAAGATAAACAAACTTGGTAAAACTCTAGCCAGACTCATGAAGAAAAAAAAAGGGAGAGCACCCAAATCAATAAAATTAGAAATGAAAAAAGAGAAGTTACAATTGACACCACAGAAATACAAAGGACCATTAGAGACTACTACAAGCAACTACATGGCAATAAAATGAACAACCTAGAAGAAATGGACAAAAAGATTCTTAAAAAGATACAATCTCCCAAGACTGAACCAGGAAGAAATAGAAAACATGAGCAGACCAATCACAAGTACTGAAATTGAATATGTGATTTAAAAACTCCCAACAGGGCTTCCCTGGTGGCACAGTGGTTGAGAGTCTGCCTGCCGATGCAGGGGATGCGGATTCGTGCCCCAGTCCGGGAAGATCCCACATGCCGTGGAGCGGCTGGGCCCGTGAGCCATGGCCGCTGAGCCTGCGCGTCCGGAGCCTGTGCTCTGTAACAGGAGAGGCCACAACAGTGAGAGGCCCGCATACCACACACACACAAAAAAACCTCCCAACAAACAAAAGTCCAGGACCAGATGGCTTCATCTGGTGAATTCTAGCAAATATTTACAGAAGAGTTAACACCTATCCTTCTGAAACTATTCTAAAAAACTGCAGAGGAAGGAACACTTCCATACTCATTCTACGAGGCCACAATCTCCCTGATCCCAAAACCGGACAAGATACCACAAAAAAGAAAACTACAGGCCGATATCACTGATGAACAAAAATACTCAACAAAATACTAGCAAACTGAATCCAACAATACATTAAAAGGATCATGCATCATGATCAAGTGGGATTTATCCTAGGGATGCAAGGCTTTTTTAATATACACAAATCAAACTGTGATACAGCACATTAACAAACTGAAGAACAAAAACCATACGATCATCTCAATAGATGCAGAAAAAGCTTTTAATAAAATTCAATATCCATTTATGATAAAAACTCTCCAGGAAGTGGGCATAGAGGGAACCTTCCTCAACATAATAAAGGCCATATATGACAAACCCACAGCTTATATCATTCTCAATGGTGAAAAGCTGAAAGCATTTCCTCTAAGATCAGGAACAAGACAAGGATATCCACTCTCACCACTTTTATTCAACATAGTTTTGGAAGTCCTAGCCATGGCAATCAGAGAAGAAAAAGAAATAAAAGGGATCCAATTTAGAAAAGAAGAAGTAAAACTGTCACTGTTTGCAAATGACATGATACTATACATAGAAAATCCTAAAGATGCTACCAGAAAATTACCAGAGCTCATCAATGAATTCAGTAAAGTTGCAGGATACAAAATTAATATAGAGAAATCTGTTGCATTTCTATACACTGACAACAACAAAAATTCGAAAAGATACATGCACCCCAATGTTCATAGCAGCACTATTTACAATAGCCAAGACATGGAAGCAACCTAAGTGTCCCTCGACTGATGAATGGATAAAGAAGTTATGATATAGATATACATACGCACATATATATACATATACACACATATACACACACACAATGGAATATTACCTAACCATAAAAAAGAATGAAATAATGCCATTTGTAGCAACATGGATGAACTTAGTGATTATCATACTAAGTGAAGTAAGCCAGACAAAGACAAATATCATATGCTATTGCTTATATGTGGAATCTTAAAAAAAACATACAAATGAACTTATTTACAAAACAGAAATAGACTCACAGACAAAACAAGTTTACCATGACCAAAGGGAAAGGGGTGGGGGGAGGGAAATTACAACTTTGGGGTGAATGTATACACCACTATATATAAAATAGGAGCTACTGTATAACACAGGGAACTATATCAATATCTTGTAATAACATATAACCAAAAAGAATCTAAAAATGATTATATATGTATTTATATATATATATAAAACTGAACCACTTAGCTGTACACTTGAAGCTAACACATTGTAAATCAACTATATTTCAATAAAAATTTTTTAAAATAAATTTAAAAAGACCAAAAATGCCTTTAGTATGTCTAACCTACTGAATATCATAGCCTAGCCAAGCCTCACTTACACACACTTAGAACATTTACATTAACCTACAGTTGGGCTAAATCATCTAACACAAAGCCTATTTTATAATAAAGTTTGAATATCTCATGTAATGTATTGAATACTATACGGAAAGTGAAAACCAGAATGGTTGTATGGGTACAGAATGGTTACGAGTGTATTGGTTGTTTACCCTCATGATCCCATGACTGACTGGGAGCTGCTACTGCCACTGCCCAGCATCACAAGGGAGTATCGTACAGCATGTTCCTAGCCCAGGAAAAGATCAAAATTCAAAATTTGAAGTACTGTTTCTAAAAAATGTATATCACTTTTGCACCATCGTAAACTCTAAAAATCGTTAAGTCAAACCATCATGAGTCAGGGACTGTCTGTATAGGCCAGACTCGTCACCCTCAAGCCTTCACTGTTTCTCTTCCTCCATTTACTGGCTGGATACTGACACCTAGCAAGAACTTGAAGTTATCTGATGAAGACAGTAGAGTTTCTGTCAGTCCAGGTTCCTAAATAACAGCACAAAGCAGATCCACTCTTCCCAGCTGACACTTGAATATATTATGTGTGTTAGTTATCTATTCCTTTGCAACAAATTACCTGAAAACTTAGTGGTTTAAAACAACACTCATTGGGGCTTCCCTGGTGGCGCAGTGGTTGAGAGTCTGCCTGCCGATGCAGGGGACACGGGTTCGTGCCCCGGTCCGGGAAGATCCCATATACCGCAGAGCGGCCGGGCCCGTGAGCCATGGCCGCTGAGCCTGCGCCTCCGGAGCCTGTGCTCCGCAACGGGAGAGGCCACAACAGAGAGGCCACACCAGAGAGAGGCCCGCGTACCGCAAAAAAAACAAAAAAACAAAAAAAACAAAAAACAACACCACTCATTTATTATCATAATTTCTGTGAGTCATGGCATAGTTTAAGCCCCTGCTTTAGGCTTGAAAAAGAATTTGTACAAAGCTGTGGTCTCATCTCAAGTTTCAATGGCGTAAGAATCTGCTTCCAAGTTCACTTCTGTGCTTATTGACAGGAATGAGTTCCTTCGGGGCTATTGGACTTAGAGACTCAGCTCCTTGCTGGCAGTTGGCCAGAGGCTGCCCTCAGTTCCTTGTTATATAGGCCCTTTCAACTTCCTTCATTAGAACAAATGCGCACGAAGTGCCAGAGAGCACTAGCAAGATGGAAGTCACAGTCTTTTGCAATCTAATCATGGAAGTGACAGCCCATCACTTTTACTATATTCCGTTTGTTAGAAGCAGGTCACTAGATCCAGCCCACGCTAAGGGGGAAGGGATGACACTAGGGCATGAATACCAGGCGTCAGGGATCTTTGGGACCTGTGTCAGAAGCTGCCTACCACTGTAAGATATAAACCTCTGCTATGTTAAGCCACTGAGATTCCAGGTTTTATCAGTTACAATGGCTGGTCTTACCTTAAGTGACATAGGAGGAAAGCAGCAGCAGATGGTTCTAGTAAAGCAAGGTTAGAGCAGACCAGGTCATGCAATGCCTTATAAACACTGAGAAGAAACTGGCTTTTATTATAAGTGCAATGGGAGGCCGTTGGATTTAAGCATGAGAGAGAAGGAATCCAAGTGTTGTGTCTTACTACTGTTTATAAATGCACTGGAAGGAAACAAGAGTGGAAGCAGAGAGACCCATCAGGAGTCTGTTTTCATCTGATGCATTCTTGGGTAATAAAGAAAGGGGGTGTGATGGTTAATTTTATGTATCAACTTGGGTGGGTCACGGTGCCTAGATATGTGTTCAAATGTTATTCTGGATATTTATGTGAGGCTGTTTTGGGATGAAATGAACATTTAAATCAGTGGACTTTGAGTAAAGCAGATTGCCCTCCATCTTGTGGGTAGGATTCAATCAGCTGAAAGCCTGACATTCCCCAAGCAAGAGTGAATTCTGCAGCAGATGGCCTTTGGACTTGAACTGCAACACCAGCTCTCTCTCCTAGGTCTCCAGCCTGCTAGCCCACCCTGCAGATTTTGGACTTGCCAGCCTCCATAATTGTGAGCCAATTCTTAACTCTCTCTCTCTCCCCCCCTATATATATATATATATATATATATATATATATATATATATATATATATATATATATATAGGCACACACACATATACTATTTCGTTCTGTTTCTCTACGGTCAGGACTAACAAGGAGCTTAAGCGCACCCAATATTGAGCAGTAGCAGCTGTGGCAGCAAATTCTGCTATTTTTGAATACCTATTCTGTGTTCTAGGCCCCTGCTAGATGTTTTATACACATCATCTCATCCAATCATCCCACAAATACAGATTTTTACACCCATTTTACAAATGAGGAAATCAAGACTCAGGAAGTTAAGTGAATTACCCAAGGCCACATACCTAGTAAGTGTCAGAACTTCCTGATCAATTTGTCAGGAGCCCATTCTTTTTTCAAATGCTTGAATGAAAATAATGAAGAGCAGCAACAACAAAATCAAAGTTTCGCACTTCAAATCAGAAATTCCATTTTGCTGATGACCAAAACAAATTCACTAAATCCAGGACATTTTCCTTATGTATTAAAATAACACTTGCAATCTGCAAGGGGCCCTTCTTTCTTCTAACACATGGCAATTATATCTTTACACTGCAATTGCAAATCTGGTTTTTAGTTTTCCCGTTTTGTTTCCATAAGCATACTTTTACAGCCAATTGTTAACGGATTAACAACTTTGGGTGAAATCCATCAGTCTGCCACGGTTTACCTCCATGGTTGGGAGAGTCTGTTAACAAGGACAGAGCACAGAGGAGCTGGTTCTAACTTAAGCAGACCAAAGGGAGCATTAGGTCCCCCAATAAACATTTACTGTGCCTCTGCTACGTTCCAGACACTGTGCTGTGCATTCTGGACTATGCCTCATCAGCAGCAAAGAGTCTTTCTGAATTGTCTGGGTTCCCAGAATATAAAGAAATTCCTATCAGGAGATAAAACACATCTAAATAGCAAAATATTTAGTCTCATAAATATAGCTAATTTGATGTGTCCAAAAATTTTCTATTATCTAACTCTTTTTTTTAAAATTCATTAATTTATTTCTGGCTGCGTTGGGTCTTCGTTGCTGCACATGGCTTTCTCTAGTTGTGGTGAGCGGGGGTACTCTTCATTGCAGTGCACAGGCTTCTCATTGCAGTGGCTTCTCTTGTTGCAGAGCACGGGCTCTAGGTGTGCAGGCTTCAGTAGTTGCGGCACGTGGGCTCAGTAGTTGTGGCTTGCAGGCTCTACAGTGCAGGCTCAGTAGTTGTGACACACAGGCTTAGTTGCTCTGCAGCATGTGGGATCTTCCCGGACCAGGGCTCGAACCCTTGTCCCCTGCATTGGCAGGCAGATTCTTAACCACTGTGCCACCAGGGAAGTCCCTATCTATCTGTTTCTATCTCTCTTTCAACCCATTGATCCATCCATCCATCTCTCTAAACAGTTTCTAAGCAATGATATTTCAACAGCGGCATTTTGAAATAATCAACAAAATGGCAACATCTAAAACCCACTCTTATTGAACTTCTTTTCTGTACCAAAGCTTCCAACAAAGTCACTCAAGAGCTGCCATCATTTAAAAGGTGAGGATTATTAATCCCCAGGATTTAACCCTCTGCCCCCATTGCACAGCTGCACTCCAGCTTCTGGGGAGTCAGAAATGCAGAAAAAAATTTACGCTTAATTTTTCCTCAAGTGGGAGAGATGTACAAAGAAAATCAGAGTTGGAAAAAATATCCCAGGCTTTTATTCTTGTAGTAAATGAATTTAAAAAGTAGAATGTGTTGAAAGAAGGAGGACATGAAGACATTATACAAAATACATAGAATCCTCCTTGAGCCCGTTACACCTCCTCTGTGCCACAGACAAATCACTGTCATCACATATAAGATGGTAGGATAGAAAAGAGTTAAGTAACAAAAGCTGCTGAGAAGGCACTGAGCAGATCTAACTCCAGCTGCAGAAGCTGAGTGAGGGGTAAAAGGAACAGCAAGGACCCAGGAGCAACATTACAGAGTGGATTACAGAAAGCAACCACAGAGGAGTGAACTTCTCAGTAATCTGGAAAAGAGATGCAGTTTTCTTTCTGTCCATAAAATCTCTCACCCTGTAACCGAAGCTAGAGTTTTGTAGGAGGAAGTATTCACAGATAGTGGTATTTTGGAAAAGGCGTTTTGCCCAAGGCATCAGCAGAATACATTTGTCATCTGAAGGCAGCACATGGAGAATTGTACCTCCAGCTTTTCAGTGTTGCACAGAATTGTGCTGTCACCAAGAACAGAAAAAGCTAGAAAGAGAAGTGCAAACAATGAAGTCTGAATAGTTCAGAGGGGAAAATCCCTTAATTGTGAAGACTGAATTTCTAGAGTTACAGGCAGGAAGACTTGATACCTGTCTGGGATACCTAGGATAGTATATCCACCTTAGTAAAATAAAGTGGCCTTGTGGGTGGGGACCAGCATGGATCTGCACTGGAGATGGGCAATGTGGGTCAACATGCAAAAGTGGATTCAAAGGCAATGGAGAATGAGGACAGCAAAGTCCTGCTTCACCTGTGGTAAGGGCATCTGTGGGAATGGGGGCAGACAAGCAACAGAAAGAAGAAAGTCACTCTTGTTCGGGTGTTGCAGGGTGAGCAGGAGTTCACTGGGCTAACGGTAGAAGAGAAGAAACATTCTAAGCCAAATGCAAAAGCACTGAAATAAGAAACAGTATGGTTCATTCACCAGTGGCTAGTGAAGAGGAACAATAATAATAATTACATTTACTAAATACCTTTTTACATTCATTATCTCATTTAATCCTTTTAAGATACCTATGAAATCAGCATAATTGCTTCCATTCTACTAATGAGAAAACCAAGGCAAGAACGCCAAATAACTTGCTAAAGGTAGTATACTTACCAATCACTGAGCTACAATTCAAACCCAGTTCTACACTGTACTACATATTATTTGTTTACTGTAAAATTATTTGTGCTAAAATAAATCATATATAGTGTATTAATAAGCCCTTCCTCAACATGACAACCTCCTCAAGTGACCATCTTAGATGTCTCCTCCTATTTGCACCCAAACTTCTTAAGAGTTCTCACGCTTTGACTGCATTTCCTTACCTCCCACTGGACCTACCCTCAACCTATTGCTATCTACCTCTGCCCCACTGCTGCACCAAAACTGCTCTTGCCAAGGTCAGTGAGGCCCATGTTTCATTCAATCTATTGAACACTTCTTGGTATTTATCTTGCTTGATTCTTGGCTGCCTTAAATGTCATTGACAACTCAGGACAATTTCTCACTTTGGCTTCTGTGGGTTAGCAGCCTCCTCACCTTCCTTTCATCAGTCTTATGGCTCCCCCTCGTCCCCCGTCTCAGTCTCCTCCTTCTCTGCTCATCCCTGGAATATGGAAGTCCTTCAGGGCTCTGCTCTCTTCACCCTCTCTCCACATACCCCTGAGAGGTTTCATCATCACCTGGGCTTCAGTTACATTCTGCACTCTGCTGTTCCTAAAGGGGACTTCTGTTTGCTTCTGTTTCAGTATTTTCTGTCCAGCACCAGCCACATTTCTGGTGACAGCATCCGTTTTTCCTCTGAGGACCTTCCCCTGTCCTTATTCTCAGAGTGTATGGTTTGATGGGACTACAGGGGTGGTCATGTGACCTGGGCCTTCATTCTCCTCTCCTCACTCCAGGAATTGCTTTAGGAATGGACACACGACCAACTGGTTCAGGACTTCTGTTCTCACTATTGAGGGGACAGAAGTTCCTTTTGATATGGGACCTGAACCTGAAAAGGTGTAACTTGTTGCTGCTACAGCCATTTTGCTACCATGAGGAGAGAGCATCTTTTAGAATGAAGCCGACAGAGGAGGAGCAGAATAGAGAAACTGGGGAGAGAAATGGATCCTGATGCCTCATTTGAATCTCTGTATCCAGCCATGCCTCTAGACCTACAGGTTCCAATCCGGTAGCCACAAGCCACCTGTGGCTATTGAATACTTTATATATTTTAATATGTCTTATGTTTATATAGAATATAAACATATTAAATTCATTTTAATATATTTTGGATATATCAGATTAAATAAAATGTATTATTACTAAAATTAATTTTTCCCTTTTTTCTTCTCATTTAACGTAGCTACTAGAAAATTTTAAATTACATATTGGCTCAGATTATATTTCTATTGGACTACAATGCTCTAGACTTTTCAGCTTCATGATTGAAAAGAAAGCAGTGAATGTAAAATTCTGTGACTCCTTATGATACAACAACCAAATATATCTCCATCTCAGTTCCTTCTCCTATACCCCAGTCCCAAATGCAGCAAGACAACTGGAGGGACAGACATTTATTTTAAAACTAGTGAGGTGTCCTTTAAAAGTTGCTAGCAATTTTCTATCTCTACAGGTAAAGACATCAATTTATCTTTGGAAAAAACTTCAAGAAAATAATTGGAAAGGATGCTTTTTTGACCCAAAGGTAAAGCAAATGTGTACACACCATTTTTGAAGAAGACTGTCACCAATAAACCTAGATGTAAATGTCTCAAATAGAGTTGTAAAATATTTTGTTTAGAAATGCAAATTGGTGTATTATTAGCAGGATTGTGCCCTTAAAAGACATTTTCTTCCTAAATGTGATTTTTTTAACTTAATTATCTTTGTACATTATTCTTTGTTCTTCGGAGGTGTGTGTGTGTGTGTGTGTGTGTGTGTGTGTGTGTGTGCACATACACATGTGGGTTCCATCTTAAAGTTACTTGTAGGAGATCAAGAGCAGAAACCAGATGATGACAGAATAGGCAGAGAGACGTATCTTTACCTTAAGCCGGGGGTAGAGACCTAAAAGGAACCAGATGGGAAATGCCAAAGTCTACTCTGGACTGAAAGTCCACATGTAGTTTTATTTCAGGTGGTATAATCTAGATTCTGGGAAATCGAATGTCAAATTTTGTGACTGCCCTGTCTGAGCTCTTAGGACAAGACCACACACTCTGAGCAAGAGTTGAATTTTCCCCTAAAGAAAAAGGATGTAAAGCTGAGGGAGGGAAGCAGTTCTCCTTTCTTGAATGCCAGGAGCAAATCTGTCCTCTTGAGTGGGAGGGATGTGGAAAAGCACTGCCATTCTGGGCTGGCCACTGTAAATGTTACAGCAGGCTGAGGAGTCCAAGAAAAGTGTCATAGCCAGAAGGAAACCACTTACTAAAGGGCATGGTCTAGAAGCAGTATAGTTAACATCAAAGTTTTCCTCTTCTGTGTTGTAATTCCCTTCTAGTATCACCAAGCTGTCTGTAGGATTTTGTTAGATACCACTGTTTGGTCTATGTGTGCTCTGTAAGGTTAATAGAGCTTTATGTGTCCAACCTGGAATAAAAGCAGAGTACAATGGAGAGAGCTGATATAGCTCAGAGAAGCCAAATATAAGCTGTAAGAGCTGACTCACCTCCTGGGTGGGATGTAGCAGCTAGAGAAAAGATGTCTTGTTAAGGTGACAAGTGACCTCCAGGAGAGACCGGTGTAAAATGTAAGCATAACTGAGGAATTCCCAGGAGTTACTTGGCCCGGAGAACCCAGTAGCAGAGTGAAATTCCAATGGCCTGTGGAGTAAGTCCTCAGACTTTGTTACCCGGGTCTTAAATGAGATAATCCATGAATAGCGAAGATAGTAACTCTCACCAAGTATTCCAGGTGCTTCTCAACATTTCTTAGCACCTGTACAGTTAGGTGGGGCCATGTAGCTAGTACTGTTCAGCGGGTTGTGACGAAAAGGTAAGAACCTCGGCACAGTTCTCCAGGTTCTCTTCTCCTCGGGGACAACCAAAAAGGTAACATGTTCCAGATGGCATAGCTATAATATTCAAGAGCTGCCATCAATGTAGGTCCCTGCGTGTAGAGCAGAGCCTACCACCAGCCTCTATTAAGCATATGATATGAGTGAGAAATAAACTTCTGTGTTCACTAAGCCACTGCGATTTTTGTCTATTTGTTCTTTCAAATTGTAGCATAACGTAGTCTATCTTCATGAACACACTAGTATTCATTTAATATGATTAGCACAGTGCATGGTACAAAGTAAACACTTCATAAATGTTAGCTATTATGCAAGCCTGTGTCCTGTTTGCCTTCAGACCCGTTCCTTGCCTTCCCTACGTTCTGAGGCCTATCACAAGAGGACTGAAGCCATCAGGCTGTTTCCAGGGCTCCTATGCATACTGCCTTCTGGCTGGGTTCAGACAATCAGAGGCACTGCAAAAGATAAGAGAGAGGAAGGAACTGAGATGCCAAGATGTTTCACTCCCTCTTTCTGCTTTGGATGGCATCTCCAGCAGAAAGTGGATCTTTAAAATAAAGTAACAGTCTAAAATTCTATACCCAACAAAAGTATCCTTGAAAAATAAAGGCCAAGTAATGTATATTCAGAAAAACAAAACTGACAGAATTTATCACCATCAGACATATAGGAAAAGAAATACTAAGGGGATTCTTCATGATCCCAGATGGAAATACAGAATACAGGAAGGAATAACAAGCAACGTAAAAGGTTAAAAACTGGATAAATCTAGATAACATTGACTGAATAATAACAAAAACATCTTCTGTGATTAAAAAATGTGTACAAGTTAAAGTTTTATAAAATCCTTTCATAGTCTGATTTCTTGGAGAAGTACTAATTTAAAAGGGATTCTAGGGCTTCCCTGGTGGCACAGTGGTTGGGAGTCTGCCTGCCGATGCGGGGGGCGCGGGTTCGTGCCCCGGTCCGGGAGGATCCCGCGTGCCGCAGAGCGGCTGGGCCCGTGGGTCGTGGCCACTGGGGCTACACGTCCGGAGCTTGTGCTCCGCAACGGGAGAGGCCACAATAGTGAGAGGCCCGCGTACCAAAAAAAAAAAAAAAAAAAAAAAAAGGGATTCTAATAAGTCACGGATGTATGCTGTAATCTCTAGGTAACCATTAAAGGAATAATAAACTATATAATTAACAAGATATTAAAGAGGAAGACAGAATAAAAACTACTTAATCCAAAATGTGCAAGAAAGGAGAATAAAAGAAGCAAAGAACAGATGGGACAAAAACAGTAAGATGGTAAATTTAAACCAAATATCATTAAATTACATTAAAGGTGAATAGATTAAGTATTCTGATTAAAAAAATACTGTCAAACTTGATAAAATATTAAACCCAATTACATGCTGCTTATCTGATTTGCCATAATTACAAAGATATACATAGATTGGAAGGAAAAGGATGAAAAAAAGACAGACTGTGAAAACAATAACTGAAAGTGAGGGGGAAAAAAGGCTTGAACAGCTAAACTAACAGGATAAAAGTAGACATTAAGGCAAGAAGTTGCTGCAACAGCCTTCTAACTAAACTAGTCTCTTTTACTACAGTTTTCCTCCCTCTCATCAAAACTTCAATTATAGCTGAAGTGGGTCTTCTAGAGTAGCGGTCCCCCAAATTTTTGGCACCAGGGACTGGTTTCATGGAAGACAATTTTTCCACAGACAGGGGTGGTGGGGGGATGGTTTCAGGATGATTCAAGCACATTATGTTTATTGTGCACTTTATTTCTATTATTACATTGTAATATATAAAGAAATAATTATGCAGCTCACCATAATGCAGAATCAGTGGGAGCCCTGAGCTTGTTTTCCTGCAACTAGGTGGTCCCACCTGGGGGTGGTGGGATACAGTGACCCAAAGTGTGTTGCTTACATCTGCTTACGTCTACTCCGTAATCTCGTTTTGGTTGCTGTCACTGCAGAAAACCCTGCTTCACAAAGACAGGATGCTGGAAATGGAAGCAGGCTTTTCAGTGCTTTTGTGGCAATCTCAGGATATTCCACCTTCACTTTAATCCAGAACGTATGGAGATTTGAAGTTGTCTCAAACACACTTTAAGGCCACCATCATTTGCGATCTCAAACAGTTGATCCTCTTCTAGCATGGACAAAGTCGATTCACCTGGCTTATTCACAAATGGGTCGCGGATCCATTCCTTCCCAGTTCAGGGGTCTTTCGTGGTTGGGAAGTAATGCTCAAACTCTTTTCAAAGCTAAGACAGGTGATCATGCACCAACTGGGAGGAAGAAGGCCCTTGCTCAGTCTCTTTCAAAATCTCTGCTAATGTTTGAAACATGTCAAAAATCCCAATGTTCACTCGTCGCCCCCATAATTCCAGTTTGGCTTTGAATGCAGTCAATTTATCTGTTGACTTGAACACAGTTGTCATTCTCCCCTGAAGAGACGGATTGAGTTCGCTGAGCAGGTTGAATATGTCACACAAGTAAGCAAGTTTTGCAACCCATTCTGTGTCACTGAAATGTGCTGTCAGTGGTGATTCTTTTTCTAAAAGAAATCTCTGGAGCAGCTCTTGTAACTCAGAAACTCTGGCCAGTGATCTACCTTTAGAAAGCCATCTCACTGCTGTGTATAAGAGAAGATGTGTGTGCTCTGTGTCCATCTCCTCACAGAGCTGCGCAAACAGATGTGTGAGTTAAGGGCATGTACTTTAATGTGGTTGATAATTTTAATCACATCCCGCAAAATGCTGTTAAATTCAGGTGACATTTTTCAGCTAGCCAGCATTTCTCTATGGATGACACAGTGCGTAGACTCACATTCAGAAATGACCTCTTTGACCTGAGCAGTGAAACCAGAAAGCCGTCCAGTTGTGGCAGTCATTCCACCCGTGCATATACCGACGCAAAATGACAAATTCAGTTTTCCTGATATGTAATCATTCAGACTTGAATAGTTCTGCAGCTGTGGTGTTAGCTGGCAACAAAAGTGCACATAACATATCCTCATGCACATCCTCCTGAAAAATATATCGCACAAAAACAAGCATTGTTGCCTCGTTGTCAACATCTGTAGACTCGTCAACCTGGATTGCATACCACGGCGACTCATTAATCCTAACAATTGTGCCTCAATATCCTCTGCTATTTCATCAATTTATCTAGTTATGGTGCTAGCCGAAAGAGGAACACATGCCACCTTTTGAACTGCAGCCTCTCCTAAAAGTTCATGACAAACGTCCTTAGCAGCAGGCAGGATCAGCTCTTCACCAATAGTAAAGGGCTTCTTAGCTTTAGCAATGCGGTTAGCCACTAAGAATGATGCTCTCAGTGCACACACATCTGATGAAGTTGTGGCCTTCAATAATTGCTTCTGTTCTTCGTGTTCATTTGTTTTCTTTTGAAAAACTCCAAAGGCTTGTCTTTTAATGCAGGGTGCTTGGTCTCCATGTGGTGAAGCAGTTTTGAAGGTTTCATGGCTTCGTTGGATAGGCAGTCACCACGTATTATACAAAGCAGGCTTGGAGAATGTGAATCACCTGTTGGAATGAACCTGTAATTTAAGTAGCACTCTTGGTATTTTCTTTTAAATGCAGCTTTCTTTTTGTTGGCAGTCTTAGACTCTTTTGCTGTCTCATCATTGGGTCTTTCCCCCTTTTCAAAGAAGCTCTCTAGCGACATTTGTTTTTTACTCATTTTGGCTAGGGTTAGCTTGTGGGCTTAGCAAAACTGTGACTGAGACAAGTGCACAGTGCGGGAAAGAGGTACAGATGGAAGTGGTAAATAAAATAATGGGTGGGCCGTGCGCAGACTAAAATAAGTGTCGGATTCTGACTTAAAGCCTGCCGCTAGCTGCATCTGTACAAATGAAGTACATCAACTCACTTGCCACTATAAAGCCTGCCACTAGATGCAACTTAATTGTCACTTGCCACTCACTGATAGGGTTTTGATCTGAGTCTGCAAGTAATTGATTTATTATGGTCTCTGTGCAGTCAAACCTTTCTGCTAATGATAATCTGTATTTGCAGCCGCTCCCTAGCACTAGCATCACTGCCTCAGCCCTACCTCAGATCATCAGGCGTTAGATTCTCATAAGGAGCGTGCAACCTAGATCCCTCATATGTGCAGTTCACAGTAGGGTTCGTGTTCCTATGATAATCTAAAGGCGCCACTGATCTGACAGGAGGTAGAGCTCAGGCAGTAATGCGAGCAATGGGGAGAGGCTGTAAATACAGATGAAGCTTCGTTTACTCACCTGCTGCTCACCTCCTGCTGCATGGCCCAGTTCCTAACAGGCCACGGACCAGTACCAGTCCGTGGCCCTGGGGCTGGGGACCCCTGTTCTAGAGCATTGGCCTGACTTTACTATATCCATATTTAAATTCCTTCAATGGTTTCCCATTGTCCCTAAAATATAACCTCAATCCTCTCCATCATATATCATTTGCCTTCCTCTCCAGCTTCACCTCTTGCAACTTCCTATCATTTTCCTCATGTTTCAACTCTAGGAAAAGTGTTTCAGTTCCTGAAATAGACCAGATACTCTCTCCTCAGATTCCTCTCGGTTTCATACCTAATAATCTCTTTCCTCCACCCTGGACCCAAACTCTGCTTCAGTCTGTCTAATTCCTACTCATCCTTCAGGTTTCAGCATGTTATTCCCAAACAAACCTCCCCAGTCCCCTAGCAAGCACAATACAAGTGTAGTCTTGGAAAGCATTTCTGTATTAGGGCTTGCCCTCTCTCTTCCTTGCATTTTGAAACTTTGAGACTAATATGAGGAGAAATCTATGCTGGCCTGCTAAAGGACAAGAGATTACATGGAGCTGAGACAAGCCATCTGAGCCCCTCATAGACCAATCTGTCAAAAATGGGACACATAAGGCCATCCTATACCATCCAGCTCCAACCAAGCTGATCCTAACCAAAAGAGTCACTTCAGGTATCCCAGTTATCCCAGCCAACCCATGAAATTGTTCCATAAGTTAAATAGAAGTTGTTCTAAACTACTAAGCATTGGATGATTGGTAACTTAGCAAAAGATAATCAACACAAAGTCCATCTTTATGTGAAATCTTATCGTAAATATCTACAAATAACTCATCATTATAACAGTACTTTGAAATACTCTCCTTTTGACTTAAATATAAGACCTGACACCATAAAACTCCTAGAAGAAAACACAGGCAAAACATTCTCTGACATAAATTGTACCAATGTTTTCTTAGGTCAGTCTCCCAAGGCAATAGAAATAAAAGCAAAAATTTAAAAAATGGGACCTAAACAAACCTACAAGCTTTCGCATAGCAAAGGAAACCATAAATAAAATGAAAAGACAACCTATGGACTGTGAGAAAATATTTGCAAAGGATGTGACCGACAAAGGCTTAATTTCCGAAATATACAAACAGATCATACAACTCAATATCAAAAAACCAAACAATCCAATCCAAAAATGGGCAGAAGATCAAAATAGACATTTCTCCAAAGAAGACATATGGACAGCCAACAGGAACATGAAAAGATGCTCATCATCACTAATTATTAGAGAAGTGCAAATCAAAACTACAATGAGGTACCACTTTACGCCAGTCAGACTGGCCATCATTAAAACATCTACAAAAGGACTTCCCTGGTGGTCCAGTGGTTAAGAATCTGCCTTCCAATGCAGGGGATTTGGGTTAAATCCCTGGTCAGGGAATTAGGATCCCACATGCAGTGGGTCAACTAAGCCCGTGTGCCGCAACTACTGAGCCCACTCACCACAACTAGAGAGCCTGTGTGCCACAACTACAAAGCCCACATGCTCTGAAAGCCCATGCACCACAACTACAGAGACCATGTGCTCTGGAGCTTGTGTGCCACAACTAGAGAGCCAGAGTGCCGAACTACTAAGGCCACATGCTCTGGAGCCCGCGCACCACAACAGAGGGCCCACACACCGCAGCTACTGAGCCCATGTGCTCTGGAGTCCGCACGCCACAACAAAGAGCCCGCTTGCCACAGTGAAAGATCCCGCGTGCCACAACTAAGACCTGACACAGCCAAACAATTTAAAAATTTTTAAAAAGTCTACAAATAACAAATGCTGGACAGGGTGTGGAGAAAAGGGAACTCTCCTACACTGTGGGTGGGAATGTAAATTGGTGTAGCCACTATGGAAAATAGTGTGGAGGTTCCTCAAAAAACTAAAAATAGAGTGACCATATGATCCTGCAATCCCACTCCTGGGCATATATCCAGAGAAGATGATAATTCAAAAAGATACATGCACCCCTATGTTCATAGTGGCACTACTTACAGTAGTCAAGACATGGAAACAACCTACATGTCCATCAACAGATGAATGGATAAAGAAGATGTGGTACATATATACAATGGAAGATTACTCAGCCATAAAAAAGAATGAAATAATGCCATTTGCAGCAATATGGATGGACCTAGAGATTATCCTATTAAGCAAAGGAAGTCAGAAAGAGAAAGACAAATACCATATGATATCACTTATAGGTGGAATCTAAAATATGACACAAATAAACTTAGCTATGAAAGAGAAACAGACTCACAGACATAGAGAATAGTCTTGTGGTTGCCAAAGGGGGTGGGGAGGGGAAGGAAGGACTGGGAGTTTGGGATTAGCAGATGCAAACTATTATATACAGAATGGGTAAACAACAGGTCTTACTGTATAGCACAGGGAACTATACTGAATATCCTGTGATAAACCATAATGGAAAAGAATATGAAGAAGAATATATATATATATATATAACATATACATATATATATATATATGAATTACTTTGCTGGACAGCAGAAATTAACATCACACTGTAAATAAACTATACTTAAATAAAATAAATTTTTTAAAAAAATTTTATATTTTAAAAATTGAAAGAAGACTCTCCTTTTGGAGCAAGTATACAAAAACAAACTGAAATCTGTATATGGTGGCCACCTCTCACACTGACTCTCCTTTTACTGGTAATTTTATATTTTATCATGTTTTGATGTTCTAGGGAGTATTATCAT
The DNA here is from genome assembly GCF_005190385.1 of Monodon monoceros. Lineage (NCBI taxonomy): Eukaryota > Metazoa > Chordata > Mammalia > Artiodactyla > Monodontidae > Monodon > Monodon monoceros. The sequence goes on from NW_021703768.1 coordinate 49,179,968, forward strand.
CCTCTTGATACCTGCAACTCTTCTAGTTCTGAGTTCACAATTGTTTCATCAGGTATGCAAGTTGACCCACCTATAAGTATGCAGGTATTCTCTTCCTAATGTTGTCACTTAATCATTATTAATTAATTCTCTTGTTTATTTGAACCATGAATGTCTGTGATAAAGACAGCCATAAAAAGAATAACATGTCTGGTCTTGACTTTCTTCTACAGGTCTTCATTTAGATCAAACTGGGGGAAATAATGTTTTAACTATAGCTAAAGTGGGGAAAGGAACTGGAAGCTAGAATCAGAAAATCTGAGTTGGTAACTGGTGGAACTGAAACTCCATTTCTGGTACTGTGGACAAGTCCCAAACCTCTCTGAGCCTCAATCTCCTTTCGTAATGGGGGATAATAACACATACCTCACAGAGCTGTTCTCAGTATGTCAGTTAGCCTTGCAAATGTTAACACATTGCAAACAGGTAAGTTATTATTACAAATAAGCAGCCCTTAAGTCCTCAGACGGTTTTCTGTTTGACTCAAAATGAACTTGGTATGAAGCACAAAGGTGATGTGGCATCCTCCCCACATTCAGTCCTTGCAACTCATTGCCTACCCCTTGTCTTCCTGAAGAGACTTATTTACATGCATTTGAGCCAATTCAACAATTGAGACATGCTTTACAGAGGCCCAAGTATAGCTAGAAAACCCACAGCCATCAATTAACTAAGTCTGTAACAGGTAACCTGCTTCTTTGGATCAACACAAAGGCAAACAAAAAACATTTTAAATAAGAACCCATGTTTAAACCAATATAACCATCTTGGTTTTCTATAATAGACCAGAAAGGACTGGGTTTATAATGAAAGATATGTGACCACAGGAATTCTCTGTAATCATTTTTTACTACCGGTGGTGGAAAAGACATCTATTTTTATGGATATCTCTTTTCCCTTTTCAAAGATGACAGTGACGATAATACATTCAGCACTCTGGTGGAGAAAACTGATTTAGGGCTGCCAGCTTTTCAGCACTGTGTCTGTATATATGCCTTCTGTTTTCAGAGTAGCAGGTTCAGCTCCGTTTTCAAGGACCTTTCCATGTTGACAGTACATTGTTACCTGAACTACAAGGTACCTTTGCCCTAAGTGTGTGGGACTGTTCATTTGTCTGTTGCCATAATTTCCCAGCAATCAGCAAGTTCCAGCTCCCTCTCTAATCATGACTGGGTTTTTTATTTGCCAGGCAGCCAGGCAGTATTTATCAATTTCCCTGCTGCTTGCTTTTAAGTGATCACTGATCTATAATTCCTCTTTAGGTTATCACTTAGGTCTGCTTTATGACTATTTACGGGGCAATGTGAATGTTGTCTGGCCTTGGACAGTTACAGCAACAGTTCATTTCAAGTGTCCCATTGTTATAAATACATTTTGCTCTCAACTCAACTCATCACAAAGCAGGAATAAATAGAACAATGAATTTTCTCTATAGCTTTTCAGTTATGTGAGCTTGTCCTGTCTGGGCTTTCTCCTCTCTTTAAACCTACAAGTAAATTCTCAACTCATAAGACACCTAAGAAATAGTTACTGATTCCTTCTGAGATTCTAAACATTAGAGTGAAAAGCATTTAGTGGCTATGGCTCAAAAATGGATGAAATGTCTACTGGGTATGTATTCAAATACAAGAATTAAATTTCAGTGCTGCAAAAACAAACATTTATAAGATTTTTCAAATACTCTTTGTCTTTTTTCCCCCCAATATAATTTGCATTTGCTAAGTTTCTTTTGTGTGTGTGTGTGTGTGTGTGTGTGTGTGTTTAACATCTTGACATTTGAATCTCACGAGAGTCTATTAGGTGTTCCTTAATAAATTATTCTAAATCTCATTAATTTCTTATCTTCAAGGTGCTTATTTTAACGAAAGAGCATTGAATTGTAAATCCTTCCAAGGTATTTATTAGGAGATATTGCTTTGTGACCTTTATGGCCATTATTTTGGCAGAACCGTTATAAAAATAAACTTAGTTCCTAGAGTGTTTAGACAGAAAGAATGTACTCAGGCTAACTTTCCATCTAAAATCATCCAAAATATACTCTAAGGATAGAGAAGAGCCATTTTGTTTAGAAAGTCGATCTTTTTAATTCTGCTTCTTTTTTTTTTTTTTTGGCTAGACTAAACAAATAAGTCACCACAGGCACTGTGCATTTTTCCTATTCCTTTCTCTTGGGATGAAATATGAAATAATCTACAAAGTAATTTGATCCAGCAATTAAAAACAAGGACATGAATTACACTAACAACTGTCACATAGAAAGAATTAATTCCCTCATAACAGTGCCTGATGATACAGACCCTGGGTGATTACGAACAGATTGTAATTGGAAAAGAGCCAAGCCAATTCAGGTATCTCCAAAGCACAGGGGTAAGTCAACTTGCAAACAGAGAACATTTTTTACTACCCACAGGAGTATCTTTTTGCAAATGGTGCTCAGATGTTTATCTAGTGATTACTCAATGCACCTAGCGATGCAGCCATCCAAGGTACTGCACGTGGCGATGCCCACCGATCCTTGCTTCTGAGAGTTAGCACATCATTTATGGAAGGCAGACTTTCTGGAGTCTGTGTTTCTAGAAATGATGTCCTCCCCTGCCCCAAGTATGGATTATTGGCCGCTTGTGTTTAGTAGTATAGTATGTCATTCTAAATAATGGACATTAACTAGCTAGTGTGTCATTGGACAAAGTATGTGGAGGACACTGATGCCTGCTGCTTATTGGGAAAAAATTTCATTTCTCCAATGGCAGGCAGATTTTTATGATCCCTTTCAGATACTGCATCATTTCTGGTAAGGCAAAGTCCTTTATTGAAGAAAACTGTTATATTCTCTGGTATAGTAGAAAGAGCTTAATTTGGGGGGTTGGAAGATGTAGGTTCTTTTTCAGTTATAAAAGTAGTAATTCGGGGGATTATGAACAACTAGATTCCCTTAGCCCGGGACAGCCCCACTAATTCATTATCTCTAAGGTGGGCTCTGGGATTTACCTGGTCATTCTTTTGTGCTCTGAAGTTTAAGACCCACTTACTCAAGAGGAATTCCAGAACAATTTAGAGTAAAGCTGTATGAGTGAAATAAGAGCTGCTTAGAAAAGGAAAATCCTATGGCCTTCTGGGCAGTAGGCATTATCTCAAAGTCACATAGGCAGGCTTCCCAGCTTAGCCCTGGGAGGCCTTTACCAGCCCAGGTAAGGGCCTCACTCATTCATTCACTCATTCATTTACTCATTCATGCACTCAGCAAATGATTATCCTACACCCCCTTCATGTAAGACACTGTGCACTGGAGCAGCCGGCATCACCAAGCAGTCCTGCTCTCTTGGAATTTACTCTCTGAGCCTTGACACATAAGTAATAATAGGGTGAAAAGTGCTTGGAAGCAGCCTAGGGTCATTATGAGGAGGTGGTCACCACTAGGGAGACGGAGGGTGGGGTGGGAAGGAACTAGTGATAAAAGGCCCAACCCCATGCCTCTCACATGGAAGAGCACAAATAACTGTTTTATTCAACAAAGATTAATTGAATGCCTACTATGAGCCAAAACCTAGAGGAAAAACAAAGCAGGGGAAGGGAACAGAGCAAGATAAGGGTGCATCTGGGAACAACTATTTTATCCAGGGCGGACAAGGAAGGCCTCTAGGAGGAGGTGACATTTGAAAGGTAAATTCAATCCCTCCAGGCCCCCAAAATCCCTGCTGCCCTGCCCTTTTTCTGCCCCTCGGCCTTTGCTTCAGCCCAGCCTAGGCACCAACCCACCCCCACCCATAAAGGCCCCAGCTCGAAGGTGGACTAAGACAAAGGAGCCTTAATGAACTCATTAAAACAGCTTTGTCAGAGCTGGAGTTGGAGAACTGGAAGGAAGGGGAGGACAATGGGGTAAAATTCCCATCCCTTCCACACTGGGGACCCAAGACGATAAACTCTTCTCCCCATACTCACAAGCATTGCTGTAAGTTGAGCCCCAGCCTTGAGCAGCCACCCGTCCACTCAGGATCAAACAAGGCCTTGATTTTTCTTAGGACCTGCTGTGTGTAAGCCCCACACCGGCCTGGTTAATGACAGCTATTAGAATGTCATGGGGGAAGTTTGGCATCTGGCATTAGTGTTTCAAACCTTGGCTTACTCTGCAGTTGCTGTGTGACTTTGTGCCCTTCCTGTACCTCTCTGAGTCTCAGTTTCCTTTGCCTGGAATGTTTGTCTCCCAGCTCTGCAAGATGCTGGCTCTTTTTCATTTTTTAAGTCTGAGATTGAAGTTTCTTCTCAGGCCAACCTTCCCTGAAGATCTGATTGAAAGAGGCTTTTCCTGCTATTCTCCATTGCAACCCTGGTTGGCTGCCTTTTTGGCAGCCTTCTCAACTTGGTATTACCCATTCACAGTTTGTTTCCTGCTTTGCAGTGTGTCTCTACCACGCTACCACGCACTGGAACCATTGTCTCTTTAGCTTCAAGTTTACCCGTGGGAGGCCAGTGCTCACCCAACGTAGGTCATCAATAAATATGTGCCCACCTTGAATGAATACACATAAAGTGAGATGATTACAATACTTGCCACACCTGGTCATTGTGAAGATTAAGTGCTTCTGGCACCTGAAAGCGATTAATAAACAGTAGCCATAATTAAAAGTACCTGTTCTGCACATGCTCTTTGTGTTTTAGGGTTAGTGTGGCCCTAAAGAGGGAGAATGGAGGCAAAGCAAGTAGATACTCATGATTCCAAGACATGGGTGTTACAGTCCCCATAATACAGATTACAAACAAACAACTGAGGCTCAGAAAGGAAGAATGACTTGCCACGTAGCTGAATATATAATTCGTTTTGTTTTTAGGAAGCAAATCAGAACTTAACACATGAACTGCCCTTCAATCAGTTACCTTGTAAGGTTATAATGTATGTATTTATTCTGATACTATAGTTTAATTCCATGTGATAACAACTTCTTCTGGAACAATCTTTTTAGTCTGATAGCCCTTGAAAATAAAAATATACTCTATCCCTTGAAGATGAATTTGATTTTGTGAGTGAACAGTTATTCAGAGACAAAATAAATTATTAAATTGGGACCTAGAGGGTGATCTCTTTTGATCTATAAAATGGGTTGTGAACATGACTTTTGTTCCAGTTCATCTGGAAGAATAAACCCATGAGAATGTCCAAGAAAGAAAGGTAGTAACTTTTTTTTTTTTTGGTTGTGTTGGGTCTTCATTGCTGTGCGCGGGCTTTCTCCAGTTGTGGCAAGCGGGGGCTACTCTTCATTGTGGTGTGCAGGCTTCTCATTGCGGTGGCTTCTCTTGTGGTGGAGCACCAGCTGTAGGCGGGCGGGCTTCAGTAGTTGTGGCATGCGGGCTTAGTTGCTCTGCAGCATGTGGGATCTTTCCGAACCAGGGATCAAACCCGTGTCCCCTGCATTAGCAGGAGGATTCTTAACCACTGTGCCACCAGGGAATTCCCGGTAGTAAATTTTTTAAGCATAGCAAAAGACAAAGAAGAAAACAAAAGTCCTCCACAATTAATGTACCCAGGCGCAACGACCATTAACATTTTGGTGTATTTTTTTCCCTAGTCTTTTTCACATTTTTTTGAGGTCGGAATCATTCTTCTTATATAATTTTATATCCTGTTTTGTTTTATTCTGTTTGCTTAAAATTTGTCAAATGTATTTTACCATTTCACTGAAAATCCTTCTGACATATAATTTATAACAGCTGCATAATGGTCTATCTTTGGATGTTCCAGAATTTATTTAAACAGTCTCCTGATGTTGTTTTCATATTTAACCACATATTTGTACATAAATCTTTGTCTACATTTTTGCCTTTTCTTTTGGATGATTTCCTAAATGGGGAGCTTGTGAGTCAAAGGATATGAACATTTTTTACAAATTTGTTCCTCTTTTTAAAGATATTTTCATTCTCTTTTCTGATTGCAATACAGACTCATGGCAAAAACAAACCAAAAAGACCGCTGACATTTAAAAAAGAAAACAAAATTACCACTATTTGTCTCTGCATACACATACAATTCCTTCTTTCTTTCTTTCCTTCCTTCCTCCCTCCCTTCTTTCCTTCCTTCCTTCCTTCTTTCTTACATTATCCCTTTCTTCTCTTCTTACATTATTCCTTTTTTCCCTTCTTTCTAAAACAATGGGATCATATTATTAAAAACTGTTTTGTAATTTGCTTTTTTCACCTAGCAGTATACTGTGGACACAAAGAATACAGTATTTTTCAATGTGTCAAATTGATGTCCAGAAGGGTCCCATCAGTGGCCACTCTCATCAACAAGATATGAAGTGCCCACCTCATTCTACTCATGCCATCACCAAATATTGCCTCTGTTGTAATTTTTGCTATTTAGTGGTAACTTACTACAGCTTTACATTGTATTTATTTGCACATTTGTGAAGTTAAATGCTGTTTTTGCTTTGGACCTTGAACTTGCATCTTTTGTATTTATCTGTTCCCTTTGCCCATTTACTTGTTGTAGTCTTGTTTGCATATTGATTCGTATGGACTCTTGATATAAAAAGTAGTTTGGACCTTGTTCACTATTGTGGCAAATGCTCTTCCTTGTTTCTTAATTGTATTTATTTTTAATTGTTTTAAAAAACTATTTAAATTTATTTCTTTCCTTGTATTAACTTTTCTCCTGTTTTCAAATGTGAACAGTCCTTCCCCATACATAGTACAGGTAAATATTCACCTTTTGTTTTCTCTTTATGATTTTTATTTTAATCCACCTGGATTAATCATGGAAAATACCAGGAGATTAAGATCTACCCTGAGTTCTGTTTCCAAATATTCAACCTTTCCTGTTAAAATTTTACAGTTCTTTCAGCATATATAAAGTCCTTATATGTGCAAAGGTTTGTTTCTGAATTGTGCCTTCCCTTCTAGGCTGTAAGCTTCATGCAGGCAGGCCAGTTTATTGCAGTCACCTCATGCCTATTATATACCACTCTCTGTTCAGCCTAAAGAAACTCAGGTGAGCAGAGGAGAATTGGAATTTCTGCAGGGAATGGAAAGCCCAGACCATGCTAAACTTGCCAAAATTTGTCATCCCACCCTAAAATGCTGCAGATATAAATAAAATATATACCATGCCTGAAAAAAGAAGAGGATAAGCAGAAATGTCGAATCTATGAAATGCAATTTTGTATAGAAAGAAAGAAGTCTATTTGACATCTGACTGAATTTTAGGTACATGATACTTTCCTAATGGGTAACCATGGCCCTTTAATTTTGTGTTAAATGCTTAATCATAGGGTTTTAATTCTCCTTATTATGGTTTTAAAAGAAAGTGCAAATGTTACATGTACTGGCTATACAAACAGTGGGGAGAAGATATTTAAGGTTAAATTTTTCCAGAAAAAGAGGCTGCTAGATTTACTCTGGTTTCCAAAAGGCAAGCTCAAAAGAACTATTTGCTTAAAGGTTTTAATTTCTCAAAACTTAAAGCAGTAAGGCAATCTCAGGTTTTTATTCTCTGAGTCTCTCTCCCTTTTAATGAAATATTAAAAGAGCTACCATACCATTGGCTGAATCTCTAGAGACAGGTCAGAGGGCTAAGAAGAAATAAACAGCTTTATTTCCAAGCTACTTCTAAGGTAAGGACGCCTGGCTGTTCAGGGGCAGGGCCAAAAGTGGGTAGGGGCAATGTAAGAATTTTTCCCAGAAAGGTACAGTCACTGTCACCAGGTTATGTCACAGGTACGTCTTGGAAGCTAATTTGTGAAAAGAGAAAATAAAAAGTGCTTAATCCTGGGTTACAATATCATTTGGGGTTAGCACATTCTGGTAATTCACAATTCACTCTTGCTTATTATCAAAGAGTTAGCAGATTTCCTCTGAAATCACAACAAACCATGATAAGACAGTACAGCTAATGCCTTACTCCAATGTTATTAAAAACTCTAATTCATAGTTTGGATAACCTAGCCATGCCCTGTGCAGCAGTATGAATGCACAGAGGGGAAAATGTGGATTCAAATTTCCTGCATCATGAAAATTCAAAACAAAAGCAATATTGCTGCCACTCAAATTGGCAAAGCTGTTTTGATTCAAAGACCAGATTTCCTGATTAAAAATTTGCAATCAGATCAGGTTTTGGAGGATGCAAAGCTATGTGGGACAAGCATTATTAAACCTTTCAGAGTTCTAGTATAGCCACTCGAGGTTTTCCACTGTGGCTTCTGGAGTCAGAGTCACCTTTGAAGTGTTTGAAGCTGTGAGTCTCAGATGCTTATTATTGAGACACATTTGCCTTCATTGAACAGTACAAAGCTTCTAAAAATACGCATCTGAATGACACCACAGGTACATTACAACAATATTCACCTGCATTACTCTCTCCTCAAATACACACTGGATCTATTAATAAGGATATTTATAATATGGATAAGAGATACCGGAAAAAATAATCTAGCTTCAGACACATACTTTGAGCAGTATCCATTTGAGAAATCACCCCAGACAAAAGGTGGTCATTCCTGTTTAAAGCCTGGACCCCCAAGCAGTAGGCAGCCGTGAGAGAAAACACTAAGTAATTCTTTATACATTGTAAAATGTGAAGGTTTTTTTTGTTTTTTTTTTTGGACAAGGAGCAAATTCTTCTCTTATAACCACAACCTCTTCAACTACGTTTTCCTTGGAGTGACAGACTTAAAGATGACCTGCTATCGAAGGAAGCATGTCAGTATAAGTTTGCAGTAATAAAAATCTCACTGCTATCTAACTTAAATCTCCTTTGTTCCTGCAAGGTAAGTCCATTCACTGCTTCCCTGGGGCCATTTCCTGTCCAGAGCGCTGTGGCAGTGCTCCCAGAGATGAATAATGGTCTAGCTTTATCTTTAGAGCATCTTTAAAATATAGATTACAAGAGTGAAGCTGACGACAAAGTGCTGCAATGTGGTATTTAGAGAGCGCCGTGCTCTGCAGACAGAAACCTGCCACTACATTAATTCATCTCGCACCATTTTCTGTTCTCATTATAATTTTATCTTAGGAATTAATACATTCTGCCATTTTCTATTCTGGTTACAATCTAGAGAAATCCGTGAGGCTGAATAAATTTTGTACCACTTTGCGCTGCTTATAATGTTAAGATGTTTTGAAGAATGGATTAGTTCAATGCCACGTTCCCTACTTTATCTTGAGAATAAGAACTTAAACAGAAAGCTTCACTCAGCGTTGGTGTGAATGCACTTCTAGCATCAAGATTGTATAAAGAAAAGAAAGTAGGAAAAGTGATTCGCCTTTGCTTTTGCTTTTGTTTTTAAAGTCACTTTGGTCTTCCAGAAATTTTAAAGAGAACATGCAAAAAGTGATTGAAAATATAAGTAAGTAGTATTAGCCACATGACGAAGGCCTTTAGAAGGAAAGAGAAGTTCTCATCATGAGTCACTCTTTATCCTAAGTGAAGAAAACTGAAGTCCCTCCATCACAATAACATTAAAAAAAAAAAGCCCTAACAGTTGAAAATACACAAAAATTCTAACAAAGGTTCAAATTTAACCAAATATGTAAAGATATCCTCTTAATACTACAAGTACCAAAGTGGCTAAGTCATTTTGAAGAATCATGTAATAATCAAGCTCATCTTGTCACCTAAGTCAAAATGGTAAGAGTGATTTTTTATGTGGGATTTGGCAGGGGTGATGGGGGGTAGGGAGGTATACTCAAAATAATGGAAAACTATACAGTTTGGGGTAATATTACATTTTTGCAGAAAGTTCAACTGTAGTGATGACCATAAACTCTGCTTCAAATACTAGATGAAACTAATGACTTGCCGGAGGAAGATATGCATGCTGAATATCATTAGGATGCAAAATAACTTCTTAAGCTATTTTTTGTCTTCTACCTGCTCCCCTCCCCCTCCCGAATGCTCTAGAGCTTTCTTTAGTCTCTCATTTTCTTCTCTCTTTTATTCAACAACACACATGTGTGACATTGTGCATTCTGTGTTTGGGAAACAAAATAAAGTTAATTGACATCGGTATCTCCAATCAAATTAGCTGATTTAGCCACAGATACACTACTCAAGTAAAAGTCCTTACCTTCATCTATTTAGTTAGTTCCTCTCCCATTCCCTATGATAGCAATTGCAGAGTTTAACCTCCTTTAAAATCTCCTTCCTTTCCAGTTTCTCGCTATTCTCTTCAGAAACCATAACTTCTCTTTGCAGGAAAAGCAAACAAACAAACAAAGTCAGCATAGGACCCTCTTCTACCTTCTCCCACAAATGTGTCTAAGTTTATATCTTCTCTTCCCTCCAACCAATCCAGTCAATGGGTTAGGTGTTCCTTCTTACCTCTGGGGCTCCTTAGTCCATCTGGTCACAATCCCAACCACTCACCTCCCTCCAGGACCTCACTCCCTGACTCACCTTCTTATACACTCAACCTCCACTTTTGCTACTAAAGCTGTGGACCCTTTAGTATAAACACAAATCTCAGGCCTCTCAATTCCTTGAAATACAACAATCAACAAACGTCTAAACATTTTAAATCCTAAATACCACTCAAATTACCTCCTTGTTTCTTATATCCATTCACAGCCAAACCTCTTCTCCTCCCACTAATTTCTAACACTTTGTAGTGTGGCTTCTGCCCCATTATACCACAAAACCTGCTTTCCCAGCCCTAAGGTCACTAATGGCCTCGTTGTTGGAATATCTAATGGACATGCTTCCATCCTTATCTTGTTTCTCTGCAGTGTTGACACTATACACTGCATCTTCCTATTTGAAACTGTTTTGTTTTCGTTTCAGTTTTTTTGCTTCAGGGATACTATACTCTCTTAATTCTTTACCCTCACATGGCTGTTCCTTCTCAGTTTCGTACACTGGTTCTTTCGCACTCCCCTAAAATGCTGCTGTGCCCCAGGACTCCACTGTCACCCATCTGATCTTCTTCCTTTCTGTGTGGCTTTATGGATGAACTTACCCAAATCTATGTCGTCTCTATTTCCTGCTTCTTTCTAACTTCCAAATCCAAGGCTTCCCTCCAGCCTCACCTGCCCGACTCACTCTCCCCATTACCTGGCTACTTTCAAACTCTAAGTCTCAGGTTCTCAGACTATGAACATAGCCAGATTTCCCCAATGGTTAGAGTTCACTCAATGACACTGGAACAAGAACATTCAATACAATCAGGGGAAAGTTCCAAAGATCAGAAAATGGTCCACATAGCAGTAATCTTTCTTAAGAGTTTTCCAGTAAGACTAGTTTTGCCTGTCAGAAGAGCAAAGATTTAAACATCTTAAAATCAACTCTCAAGACACTTGACATCCATTTTATACTTAGAGAAGATTTCAACCAGCTACAAGTGTATAATTTTAAAATTCAGCTTATTCAGCAGTGTGAATATGGAGAAGGTAATTGCATGTCACCAATTTAGAAACTTCAATCGGAAAAGAAGTTATCCAAGATCCCTCATGATATTTAGGATAAGGTTAAAGAGAAGGAAATATCTTTTATAAATATGTGAAGAAAAGAGGCTAGGGTTATTTCTATCTACTGTTTATATTTAGTTGCCCCTTTTATTCTAAAACTACACCATTGTTGCTATTTGAGGCTTAAATACAACCTACAATAAACAAGGAAATGAACAAACTATGCCTCTAAAATGTCCAACTAAAGTCAATTTTAAAAACTCTCCAAAGGAGGCCCTTCTGAAGAGACAGCGTTGACTTCTTGTTGCCTGGATAGCCATTTTAAAAATAAATCTACCATTTGAAAGAACTCAGACTTAATGGTACCCTCCAAAGGAGATACTTGATTCTCACTGGAAGTGGAGTAGCTGATTCCCTCTTCTGTGGATTTAACACAGATGGGACTTTAATCAAACATAATTTGAAATGACACCTGCTATTAAAACGTTATTCTGTGTGAAAAGCAAGGCTTGTAACTGAACATATGAATAGATATTTTCACGCCTTCCATTCATTTTCTCTAAATTTCCAACACAGGTTTGCAACAGCCTAGGAGAAGAACAGTCCTTAGGTGCTCAGGGACCACCTTTAGCAGTACAGGCAAAGTAGTTCACTCTCCCATCTCATTCAATCCTGGTTCTTGGCTGCATTCGTGACAATTAACTCTAACTGTAATGGCATCCAGACTGACGGAGACTTTGAGCTGTTAGGGACGGAGCTGAAACCACTATACACTCATTTCCCTGAAGACCATGGACCTTCAGGGGGTAATGACTTTGTGTCATTATATTCAGAGCCAAAATTCAGCTGAGAGACTAAAGGTTCTATTTCCCATTACCCAACAGCTCCTGTTCATGTTGTGATAGCCTCCAATAAGTTTCTCATCAAATTTCTTACTGCTTGAAGCTTAGAATACTTTCTTTTTACTGGGAAACAACATTTTTTTCAGGAAAATAAGTTTTAGAAATGTTAAAAAAAATAGGAAGCATGCAGCAGACAAGGCTAAAAGATGGTATAACACTTTTCAATATATTTAAATGAGAAAAAGAAAAACATAAATATATGTCAGTTCAAGCAAGGAAAACCAAAACAACCTTCTTACTTTTTCCTACTATATTACAGCTTACATCAGTAGCTAGAAAGACTATACATTTTTTCTTTTGCATTTCTTCATGTAGTTACGCTTCTTACAATAATATTATGTAAAGTGGAGGCATAAACATATTGTTTCTTTAAAACTAAGCATTCAGTTATAGTTCAGGGATTAGTACAGAAAGTTGGTAAATAGACCCCTGGGGCAATGGAAACCAGATTTTTTTTTTTTTTTTTTTTTTGGTTCCCATCAGACTCATTTCCAAACCCTGTGCTCTTATGTTGGTTTTCATTCAGGCTTGTGCTGCTCATCTCCAGTGAGAAGAAAACCAACATAGGAAATGAGGTTAAGCAAAGTGGTGGCTGGGAACTTGTTAAAAAAAAAAAAAAGAAGAAGAAAAAACTTGATCCCCGAAAGAGGGAACAAACATTCTAAGCTACTTTGACTATTACAAACAGAATCTCTGATAACCTCACAGTGGCTGGTCTAAGGGGTGACGACAAAGGTAGATGCCTACCCAATGGCTCTGACAGAAGCTGGACTGTGCTTGGCAGGCCTGCTAGAGACAAACAGTTCTGTTCAGCACACATCCAGGAACTGGGGAGGGATGGGAAGGGCTGCCCACTTCCCGTTTTCTGCCTCGCATTCACATCTCTCTTGTTTCATTCCTATTGAGCCAACTCTGAAGCTGTTGAAAGAGGATTGGCTATTGCTCTCGTCAGCCACCTGGCAGCCCTCAACCACATCCAGCTTTATTTAAACCAGTGGCTGGCTTCAAAAGAGAAAGCCAGCAGGAAAAGGGAAATAAAAAAAGAGAAAAAAGAAATTAGAGAGCATGAAGACAATAGGTAGGCAACTCAGGAGTTTTTACCCAGGAGATACTGGTTCTACATCAGCTAGCCAAACAGGCACTTTTTAAAGGGAACCTAGACTTGAGTCAATCATGAGCAATAATCTTTGAAAACGGTGACTACAGCAAGGCATATGCTTTAACAAGGAATAGACTAAACAATGTAGCCTGTGGGTCTTCTTTAGTGTTTACTACGTTATTTTTGTAGAAATCCCCGTAACATTTAAAAAAACATTTTTGCATGCAAGTTTATATTGTATCATTCCCATGCATACAAATGCTCATATAATGGCAAGAATAATATTAATGTTTATTGTGACCACATACTTGGTATTGTACTAAGCACTTTACTTGACTTATCTCAGTTTATTTTCACAGCAACCCTACAAGAAAAGGTCCCCTTAGTATGTTTATTTGTGAAATACCACACAATCCTCTCATTTAACTGATGAGAAAACTGAGAATAACTTGCTCGAGGTCACACAGCCAATAAGTGGTGGCCGAGTTGGGACTCAAACCTAGGATTTCTGGCCCCAAAGCCATTTTCTTAATCCTTAGGGAGCAACCATTCTGAAGGCAAATCTCAAGATCTAATTCATCTGAGCCTCAGATTCCTCAATCAGTTTAATGAGGAGATTGGATGATACTATCTCCCAGTTCTGAAATAATCTGTTAAACAAACCCCTGCTAATTTGGCAGGATAAAGGAGTACTCCTGAGCCCTTTTCTATCAGCTCGCTGGCAACCCTGAAAACTCTGCTTCAAGGGATAGAATAGCAGCAGACAGCTTTGATCTCCATTCAATAAGTAAGAGTTCAGGATCTACAACCAGATCTCAATCTTTCAGTGTGAACTCCAGATATGTTTGGGAATGAGTGTATCCAAGAATTCTTCCTGTATGTGATGAATCTTAGAATGTCTGTCCTCCTATTTAAAAAAAAACAAAAAAAAAACCCAACCCTCCCTGGATTCCATGCATCAGGTACAAGCCTTTTCTTTGCCCATCTTATAGCAAACTTTTCATATGAGTGTCTATACTTGATGTCACCCCTCTTTGTCTCCCATTCTTCCTCAACCTACTCAAATTGGGCTTTTGCCCCATCCAGTCACAGAAATCTGTCTTGTCAAGGTCACCCACAACCTCCACGATGTTCTTCATCCAGCCAGGCCTGGAAACAAACTGTAGCACCATGATACAGAAGAATGGGTAAGAAACAGAAATCTATAGATCAAAGCAACAATTTATGAACTATCTTTACTGAAACTCTTAAGATAAGTGCAAAAGGCAACAACATATTATTAAACAGAAATACATTATTTTCCATAGACTATCTTATTACTACAAGAGTTTCTTCGTCTTGCTACACTGCTATTTATTTTGTTCAAGAAAACTGGTAAGTAGTTTAAATTTTATGCACCCTCCTTTTTTACTATTGCCACATATCAGTCTATCATATACTGAAATTTTATGCTATTTGTTGGGGCTGCCTATGCTAAATAAAATTTCACTATTTTGTAGCCATACAAGCTCATCTAAAGTGCCTTCCTTCCTCATGCTCAGGTAGGAAAACAGGTTAGAGGGTTAATGATTCACCTAATGTCACATAGCTGGTGTTGAAAGACCTGGGACTAGAAGGCAAGTCTGTGAATTCAGAAAGAGTCCCTAATACCACAGGCCTTTGATGTACTTCCACACCGGAGTGGACTTGACACAATTAGATATGCCTTTTATTAGTCAATAAGTGATAACAAGACATTATTCAAGAGGGAGAATTGTGAATCTCTCCTCTCTAATGCACCTGTTCTAAACTCAGTGTATGTTTTGACTGCTTGGAAAGTGGTCCCAAGTCGTTTTCAGATATGTTAGCTACGATAATTAGGTTTGCAAATGTTTAACCATTTAAAAATTAGATCAAGTCAAGGTTATACCATTAGTAACACCATTTTTACTCAGATGCATCCTGGTATGCTCTCTTGAGTAGCTAGCAAATAAATGGGAGGTGGAGTTAAAAGCTAGCGCACCAAGAACTTGGCCTAACATTCAGCTTGTCTTAGTGATGCCTCACCTGTCATCTGTGTTCTCCAGTGGAAATGGGAATGTCCACTGTGAATGTCATCATGATGTCCTGCAAAGCAGTGGTTTCACGACGGCCAAGAGGCAGCTCGGATGTCCCTTGTGAGACGTTCTCATGTTGCTTAGCTTTTCTTGTTATTCAACAAACTAAAACTTGGGCAAAGAATTCTTCAGAAAGTTTGGAAACAAATTTTCCTAGATGCTCTTGGTTGGTGAACCAGTAGGAGACATAGCTCTTGAACCAAATCCCATTCCATCTGGTCATGAACCAGATGAGCCAGTGACCAGCAGGATGAACAACACTGATGAGATGAAAAGATGCTCCCTTTAGACTGAAGAGATTGGTTTCATAAGAAATGCTAAACTTTTTCTATTCCTTTAAAACGTGGTACCACGCTGATAGTACCAACCAATGAGGTTGGGCCATGTATCCTTGACCAAAATCTTGTTTCAGGTTCTGAAACTAGCAACAACATGGGGATAGGGGCAAAGCTACCCTCCTCCCTTGCCTTACAACCAGAACAGCAGGTGTGCCTATTTTCAGAAGTAAGTGAAGTATTTGCCAAATCATTTGGCACATTTCAACTCAAAATGTGCCAAATTACCTGTCAAGGCTACACAGCCTTTTTTTTTTTTTTACACAGCCTTTTTAAAAGAAAGACAAATGTCCTTCCATACACATTTGCATGGACCCACAGTGCCATCCAGTGGTTCCTCATGTCGGTCACAAGTGTGCAGGGCTCCAACTGTCTCTTAGGATTTGGATCCGAGCTGACTACCCTTGCCTTGACATTGGCTCCTTTGGAACCCAGAGCTTTTGAGATTTGGTAAGGGGCAGTGTATCCATTTAAAATGAGCTGGGTTGGAGGAGAGTTGGTGTCAAGGTTTGGATGTCAAGGACACATCTATGGTATACTGAGTGGAAATGGGAGTCGCCTGTAGGATTTTCCAACTAGTGAACATCCCAATGCCAAGAGAAACCTACCAAACACACCTAGATCTTTGTGTTCAGTCCCTAGGCTTCCTAACGTTAAGAGGATTGGGCCAGCCAGAGTATGGCAACCTACTTCATTTTATCAATACTTCCACTTGGTAAACAGTCAGTCTTTTAATTCCCTGCTTGCCCAATTTCTCCCTTAAAATGTCTTTTTAAAGAAATGGGATTTCTCTTTCAAGAACTCTTACAAGAAGTCCTGGGCCATATATGCTGATAACAAGTAGGTAAAGAGGAAGGAAGGTAGAAAGTGAATTCAGGAAAGAGGAAGAGAAAAAGGACAGAGAAAACAGACTTGATTCTGTTCTATTCAGACAACTGGAGGGTCAAGATGATACCACCTCTTCTAATGTCAGTTTCTATAAACTGTAGAGCAAACGGGGTTTTGAAAGGAAAACAGATCATATGGTGACAGCAGCAGCTGTATATTACCATAAAGAGACGGATTCCTTTTCAGATAGTAGCTATGAAATGCTTGTGACAAAGCACGAAGCTGGACAAATAAAAAAAACTGAGCACTCTTTTATACACCCCCACCAGGTTGGCTCTGAAGAGGTCAGAGTTCGCACTGGGGAAACAAGAATCTGAAGGGGAACTGCAGATCACTACAAATAGGTTGATTCTTTTCCCATTGGTTTTCCCAGTGTATCTTGACAGAGACCTGTAATATGGTTCAGCCTCAAAATCTCTGAGCCTGTCAGACCAGATTTAGACATTTCAGTTTGTTACTTCTTTGGCTTTTTAAAGAGATCCCATGAAGAAAACATCAGCTGCTCTGATCAGCAGGCTGCTTCCTTCCCAAATAAATTAAATCCTTCTGGTTCAAATCATGATAGACCTGGGTAGACCATACCCACTGGGGCTAAACCCTCCATTTTCCATTTGCTATTTCATCTTATTTGGTTTCAATACATTGTATAAAATAATCAGAAATGAAGAAATTTTAGATATCATCAACTAGGCTGATATCCCCATTTTGCAGATGTGGAAATTGAGGCCCATTTCCCAGTTTGCATTTTCTCGGTGAGTACAATCTTTTGGCCTATAGTAAGAAGACATATTGGGAAAAGGGTCAATTACTTTCACATTTTTCACAATAAAGAAATGTCCCCAAACTTGGTATCACCAAGTAACACAATCTAAGAGTTGACTGAAAAGGTTGGAGAATAGTATAATTACATTGGCTTCCCCTCTTGCTACATTCCAAGAGAGGATATGGATTCTTCAGTGATAAATGGGATGATACTCCCAACTGTGCTCTGAAACCTGGGATTCCGGGTTGCCTAGCTCTGGTGTCACTAACATAGACTGACTCACTTGGACTTTGAAGACTTGCAATGGTAAAATTGTGGTTTTCTGTATTATTCCATTTAAAATGGAGAAAGGATTAAAAAATAAGTTCAGTAAATACAGTTTTTGATCAAAGACTTGGCAAAATAATATTATATGAATGCTTTCTGAGGAGCAGAACCTCAACTGGGAAGAGACATGGGAAAAACTATTTAAAAGAACCAAGATTAGGCTACTGACCGCCAAGAATGTCTTGCTTAGCAGAGTGCAGATGATTCCCCATTGGTAAACGGCTTCCTGAAGCTTCAGCCATGAGACAGAAAGATTCTGGTTAGCTAAGACTGAGAGGAGGGGCCTTAAAGGGACAATCTAGACTGTGTATTCGCTTTTACAGTCTTTGGACATGTCTAGACACATCAGTCTCTTTGATTACAAAGGACAAATACCCACTCTAACCAGCTCAAAGTAAAAAACAAAAACAAACAAACAAAAACCAAAAAGGTCATTATTGATAAGACCTCATCTCACAAACACAGACACCCATAGGCATAAAGCAAAGCCCAGCTGGGCCTCATAGAGCCTGAAACTTGGAACTTAAGAGTCAGAAGCTAAGGTTCAAATATCTCTCTCTCTCGCCCTCCTTCCCAGTCAATACATATTTATTGAAATCTGTATCAGTAAACCAAACACACAAAGATTCTATCCTTGTAGAATCTTGCATTCTAGCTCACGTCTTTCTCTCTCACATTTCTACACCTCACTGCCATGTGCCATCTGTTCCCTTCTTCTCTTTACAAATGAATTTTCCTGGCTTACTCTCAATCTCAGTTCCCCTATAACTTCGGCAAGGATTGACTTTGGCTCACTATATTACAGAATCTGCCTCTAATTCTCCATGACCTTTCAGCTCTAGTATACCAACTAAAAGCTCACAGTGAGCTATTCCATGGATTAGCTGGCTTTGGGTCAGAGGTCATCCCTGCTCCAGGTTATGGGCTGTAAACATAGTATCCCAGGGTGATCTCTTGGTCTCAAGCCATTGATGGATGCAGTTGGTGATGGGGTCATTGATGGATAAAGGTCCTAGAAAAATAGACCATTGTTGAGGTGGACACCCCAAAACACATCTACTACTCTGTAATGTATTTTATTTCTCTGAATTTATACAAACTTGCTTTGACGAACTTTAATATGTCCCTGACCACTAAATCTTCCTTTGCTATCACCAATTTCAAGATGATGGTGTCAATTTCTGCCAAAATTCCTATCATTTTCACATCACTAGCCTGTTCTTTGTTGGTCAGAATTGGGAATCAAGTAGAAATTTTCCTCATTGCTTCCTCTAACTTCTAAACTATGAAATTGTCAACAAGTCAAAAATTTACCAGATGCTCTGCTTTTAGCAGAATGACACTTTCAGCATATGTCCAACTAGAGTAATGAGGTATTTCAGAAATCTGGTTTCTGTGCCAAATTTCAGGAAAACATCATCCATATTGTAGTCTGAGATCCTACAAGTCTGTGCCTAGTTTTGAGACTATGGTGTATGACAATCATGATATGACTTTGGTTTCTCCTTTCTCTTATCCTCTGGCAAATGTTTTTTGTCAGGTCTTATCCTTAGGTTTATGTATCTTTATATGACTCTCAACAGGGTTACTTTGTGGAAAAACCCATATAAATGCCATTTGATATATTTAATCCTTTGGTAACAAAATAGGTACCAGATATAACAAGACTTCACCAATGATTTTGTATTTGCCATTGGTATCGCCCATTTTAAGGGGTCTTCCCTGGGCTTATAAAATCTTTCCCAATGCCTTCTTGCTCCAGAAATTTTATATGATATCTTAAAGAATGGCTCAAAAGCTACCTTGTGACACTTCAGTGGTACTGATAAAAATAATGGGTCAAAATTGGGCGATGCTCAATTTTACATTCAGAAGTATGCAGAAGGTCAGGTAACATGTTCAGCCTTTGGATGTTATACTCAGGAGAAGCCTCTTTAAGCATCAGTAGTGTGAACAGCTTGTTGGGCATGTGGAGAATGTACTGGGTAATTTTGAAATGATATTAGACCACACTGAGTGAGCAGAATTACAGACAGCTGCCCTTTATAATATTAGGGTCTCCAATTTCAACTTCACAAGCACAGGTGAACAGACATACACCATGCCCATCAACTTGTCACATATTGGTACAGCTGTTATACATCTGTCTGATTCTTGGCAGAATAATTTTTCTCACTTAATTTGTCAAAATACGAAACCCATCTGTTGCTGATGACAGCAGAAAATTATAGGAAAAAGTAAAGGGTCATCAGAAGACCACTAATAATTCGGGCAAGTTTAGGGCTTTGGAAACAAATTATTTCTCCTGCTAATACTATTATTCTTGAATAGGCATGTCTCTAAAAGACTGTGAATTTAGATTTTCTCCTATAAGATATGTTCATCAAAATACCTGCTTTTACTCAAAAGGATAAAATTTATTTTGCCTATAAATGTATCAAGCATAAGCTATTGAAGTTTAAAATGACTCATGCTTTACATATAGTTCTTACATGAATGATATCATTGAGTCCCCACAATAACCCTATGAGATAGAGCACTATGAGCTCTATGAGATAGAGCACTTCTTTTTGCTATCATTCAGTATACGAGGATATTGAAAGGCTTGAGAAATTATATGATTTTCTCAAAGTCATATAACTTGCTAGTGAGCAAAGTGACTAGAACCTTCCAGGTGTTCTGACTCCTGACACTTCACCACAGTAGTGCATTTTCTTTTCTCTTACACTGACCAAATCTCATCTAATACTTATTCTCTTGGTCCAGAATGGCTGCCCCAGCTCCTGCCTTCTCATTTGACCTCAGTCACAAAAGTAAGATATAAGATATCCGTTTCCCAGGCTTTCCTGGTGGCACAGTGGTTAAGAATCTGCCTGCCAATGCGGGGGGCACCGGTTTGACCCCTGGCCTGGGAAGATCCCACATGTCACAGAGCAACTAAGTCCGTGAGCTACAACTACTGAGCCTGCGCTCTAGAGCCCGCATGCTACAACTACTGAAGCCCGTGAACCTAGAGCCCATGCTCCGCAACAAGAGAAGCCATTGCAATGAGAAGCCCGCGCACCGCAACGAAGAGTAACCCCCGCTCGCCGCAAATAGAGAAAGCCCACGCACAGCAACGAGGACCCAACACAGCCAAAAATAAAAACAAACAAATAAATTTATTTAATAAAAAAGAAAAAGACAAAAAAGATATCTGCTTCCCTTCATTGGTTAAAATTTAGCCACACTGCCATATACAGCAGTTACATAACCAGTAATGTGTGGTCCTTTTCTGGACAACCATGTGTCTTGCTAAAATTCAGGGGAATCTATTACTAAAAGAAGAGGAAAAGAATAAATTTGGGGAGACAATTAAGTGTCTGCCACATGGTATCTAAAAAGAACTCCAAGCAGAAATGGCCCCATGGTGAGTCTTATTTGGTGTGATACAATTTTAAAAGCAATGTTTTTGGGGGTTGACTTGGGCACTTATAAATGACTCCCAGAAGGTCACCAAGCAATTTCTTTCCTGAAACAGGAGCAGGCTCACGTTAAAGTGGGAGAGGCGGGTACATGAGAAGGAGTTGCTGTGGGTGTTGTGGTAAAGCCCCTTCCAGAATAAAATAATTAAAGAGCCTTAGCTCTCCAGTGTTTTTTTTCATACCTCTAATCTCACATTTCCCCAAAAGGATTTGTTTGAAGCCCTTGGTCTTGGCTCCCAGTGTGAAATAAGGTGTATCACAGGACAGTCAACATTCTTCCATCGGTAGGACAGTTTCAAAAGAGAAATGCAATAGCCAAAAAAGAAAGCCTAATGAATAATGAAGGACAGAGAAAGGTAGAAACAGAGGATAGAATCTATTTCATAGAAAAACTGAGTACAAGAAGGACATGAACAGCTAAAGATGATACATGACAGATAACATTTTTTTCCTGGCGGCTTTCACCTTTCTTTTGGATTTCTGTTTCTCTCAGGTCCACTTACATTCACTCTCCCTCCTATTGTGATTTCGATTTTTTCTGTGGATTTTGAATAATCTTACCTTTCATCTTTTAAATAAGTCTGTATCGGTTGCCCTTTCATAGCAACTTTGCATATGTACACGTATGAAAAGAAAATCCTACGGCATCTCAAAAGGGAAGGACTGAATTCATTCAGAGTCAAGAATACTATGTTTCTCTTTGGGGAATTTCTCATGCAGCCCCAGTGACAAAACAGAGGAGCAATGCGTGAGACGAAATTACTCCTTTTATGCTTAACCGCCAAGAGCCCTGGCCTGCCATTTCACAAAGCACTGTCTTTCCCACCCAGAAGAGTAAAGCAACAGCCCCCAGGGCAATCTTGTAATTAATATACAGCTCTGCTCTTACCAGCCAGTATGCAGATTGAGCTCATTTATCAACTCTTCACTTATCTAGGTTGATTATTTTAAATACAGTAAAATTTGCTACCTTAAAAAAAAACAGTGGACTGTTCTTCCACTGGATTCAGTTTTGTCTGAATAAGGTTATATCTGAGAATATAACTCAGCCTCCCAGCAGAAATAAGTGCTTTTCACCAGCCCTGTCTTTCTCATTCTAGAGCATAGATATCATTTGTTTCTAATGTGTTACAGACGAACCACCCCTGCTTATCCTTTCAGCACTGGACTCCTTTGGCTCATTCTCTTTCCTGAGTTACAAACACACTGGGAAGCCCATTGTTCCATCTTCCTCCAGGAATAATGATGCTAACAAGAACCTATCTATACAGAGCTGTAGAGATTATGTGCTTCGAGATCATATCTGGACTCCTGATGCCTCAGTCCCTCCCCAACTCTCCCCTGCACCCCTACTTCTTCCAGATGGTCTGGGAATTAAGGCTCCTTCCTCCCATGCTGGACCTAGGCCCAGCATGGCTGCTGGTCTCCACCATTGCCTCGAATAAGGCCTTCTCTTGCAGAATGACCCAAGATGACATGGTGCTCCCAAAAATCTCTGGGTATTCTTTCTCCAGACTCCTGGTTCCTCATCTTCCAGACCTACCTTCCATTCCACTGTGGCCCAGCCCGAGGAACCAGCTTCAGGCCATCTGCTTAGTTTTAACATTTCTTCAACCTAGCCCCAGATCCTCTGTAAGATAGAAGCATAACGGAACCCTCCCTTGACAGAATACCAGAATGCCATCTCCTTCCTGCCAATCTTCCAGAGCTGGAGTTCTGCCACTTACATACAGATTCCCCAGAGATCAATGGCCCACCCTGTTGGTTATTGAATCTCAATTGTCATGAGAAGATGAATACAGATAGTCTCTATTTGTTGAATGCACATACCAGGTCCTGTGCTAGCAACTGTGGTATTAGTGGCAGAGGGTCCCACACACACTGGCTCTAATCTTTGCTCCAACTTTCTTAAAAACTGTGATATTGCAGTCAAGTAGTGTCGTGTATGTACTTAATTTAGGCTAACTCAAGTATATATTCTCTCTCAAAAATTAAAATATATAAAATGACATTTCTTACATACTCTATATATTTACTCTCCATATTTTAATTTACTTTCTATAGTGTACATTTATAAACATATATTATGAAATAATAAAAACCCTAGGCGCAGGGCCAATCATTGCTGAATGACATCCAAGCTACCAGGCATTGCCTCTGGACCATCTGCTCAGGCGTGTCAGAACCCCATCTTACTTAGCCTGGGCCACTGACAACTGTTCCCAAGTCTTTGTTCCAGTGCCTTCCTACCAAATCCATAATAGCAAGGATGCATGATGGCTGAGTTGCCAGTTGACAATGTACCAGCAATGAATGGTATCATCTTATTTGATACACTGAGTGAAGCAGTGAAGCACTTAGATCCATTTGTTTGGATACCACTTATTCCTAATGGCCCTGGGAAGAGGGAAATGGTCAGCATTTTGCAGCTAACCATTTGAACACCTTACTGGGAGATCCAGAATATTAATGACTACTCCTTTCTGGATTCTCATCCTAGCTAGACCGATGGCTAATTGCCATGAGTTTGAGCAAATCACCTAACCCTCTGGGCCTCAGTTTCCTTATCTGCAAAATGAGGTGGTTAAACCAGATGATCTATCTTGTCCCTTCCAGCTCTAACATCCTATAGTTCTTTCCACAAAAAAAAAAAAAAAAGAGATTTTTCCCACCGTGCGCCTCACTCCTGTTGTTGCCCTATGACAGGGCCCAAAATTTCCCATCAAGCTGAGAGCTCTAGCTCACAGCTTGATGGGAAGTCTTCCAGCCCAACCTTGGTGGTCCCTCCACATCACATCCTGATGGCATTATTTGATGTGATCCTCGTGAGATCAGGGGCTCCCACACCATGGGAGACCCTGTCTGGAATGAAAGCCATGGCGGGTGTCATTGGAAAGGTTTATCTCTTTCCTGTCAAGGGGCAATGGTGTGCTTCTTCATATATTTTGATTCTTTTATTTCACATCTCTTTGCACAAAGCTGAAAGAGAAAAGGTGGTGAGAGAGGAGAAGCAGGCCATAGAAAGATGAAATCTTATAGAAAATGAGTTTGAATTTGCTTCTGGATAAAAGGCAGCTTCACAATGGAAAAATTATGATAGATGTGTACAATATTTCATCTTTAAAAGTCTCAGACTATTGAAGGTCAGGAGCACAGCAGAGAGCTCCTACATCCAGGCTTCCTCTCTCTGTAACTGTGACGCAAGTAACTTGGATGAATCTGAAGACAAAACTTCATTGGACAATTTTCTTGCTCCTGTGTCCAGGCTGCTTTGGGACCAGATGTTCTCTGACTTCTCTGAACTAACACATCTCATCAAACTGACTTGATATACTGCTGTGCCCGGCCTTTAGCAGACCATCTCCTGGGACTTCCTGAAAGCAAATTACCCTCATGCTCCTTTTGAATTTGCATCCAGATGAAATCCAGTTCAAGAAGATTGCAAAGGCAGTCTTTAAAGGGAGAAGTAAAGATTTCGCAAAAGGGCAACCAGCTAGCTATGTGAGGAGCGAAAGGAGAAAAAGAAGAGGGAATTGGTTACTACTTTTGTTGACATTAAGTAACTTCTCAGAACAATAAGGCCAAATGACCACCTTCTGCACACAATATCCAGTCCCACTGGCATATCTCCCACAAGGTCTCTCCAGATTCCCACCTTCTTCCCCAAACTCCTGGAGGCTAGAAATTCTTTTTCTCTTTCCCAGCTCTTATTGTCTCAGGGCACTGCCTACTGGTAGACTTGCTATCATTATAATATCCCCTTCTAGACTATAAGTTCTTAAGAGGAAGGATTACTTGGGAATCTTTATATAACCTGTAAATAATATAAATTAATATAAATATAATATGCAAATTAAAAACTTTGTCTGCATATAAATAAAATCTTGCACAGTGCCTGGAACACAGTAAGGATTTGATAACTATTTGGCAAAATAAAGAACAGGAGGATAAATGATACATTCTCTGAGTCTGTTTCTGACCCCCCCCCCTTACTGTTCCCTCATCCTATGAGCTTTTGTTTTTTTCTTAAAGGGATAATTTACCAAAAAGGAACAAAAAGGAACCTGAAAGAAGGGCTACATGACTTCTGTCTTTGTTGGCTCAGGCTGCTATAACAAAATACCATAGACTGGGTGGCTTAAACACAGATGCTAATTTTCTCATAGTTCCGGAGGGTGGAAGTCTGAGATCAGGGTGCTAGCATGGCTGGGCTCTGATGAGAACCCTCTTCCTGACTTGGAAGAAGGCCACCTTCTTGCTGTGTGCTCACATGGCCTTTCCTCAGTGCATGATGTGAAGAGGGAGAGCACTCGGGTGTCTCTTCCTCTTCTTATAAGAGCACCAGTCCCATCATGGCAGCCCCACCCCCAAGACCTCATCTCAACCTAATTACCTCTCAAGGCCCCCTCCTGACACCATCACATGGTGAGTTAGGGCTTCAACATGTGACTGTGGGGGAGACACAAACATTCAGTGCACAACAACTTCTCACCGAGCTTCTGACCAGATTTGGCGGCATCCTCTCTGCCACTTGCCCGAGCTTCTGACCAGGTTTGGAGGCGCCCTCTCTGCCATTTCCCTGCTGCTCCTCCTCTTCAGCTCATCTCTTGCATTTGAGGAAAGTAAAGAGAACAAGCACGGGAGGGGCTAGCTCACCTTTCTCCCCTGTGTGCTCTGTGCAGCAGTTACCCTCCTGCGAGTATCTCTCCACTGGAAGATGAGAAATACAAAAAGACTCGCCTCATCGCTGACCTGAATTGTATTGTGGCAGCTGATAAGGCAAGGCAGCTATGAGGCTTGCAGCTGGAGGCTGGTTAGGGAAGAACTGGGAGCTGCTCCTGCTTCCCCACATCTCTGGGCACACAGTCTGCTGGGTTATTGACAATGCTGAGTGATGTGGATGGCATTTATTAGTTTTCAATAGCTGCTACAAAATGAACTTCACGCCATCTGCAAAATTAGAATTCAGAAGCAGCCCTGTATATTAAAATATTTGTGGCTGTCTCTGCTATTATACAAGATTTTACATTTTATAGGCTCCCCGTGGGACTAGAAGTGTAAATTAAGATACATATTTAGAAGGCGGTAAATAAACTTACAAAAGCAGCAGTACAACTAATGAATGGTCAAAAAATTGTATACGGGAGGAGAAATAATTTTTCTATATAGAGAGTCAGAAGCTAAATAGGGTTTAAACACTCTCCTGTCACTATCATTAGGACATTAACAGTAAAAATAATATGCTGAAATTCATGAGGAAGATTTTTTTTTTTTAGCAAAATGCGTAAACAACTCTACGTATAACAGAGAGATCTAGCAAGTGATAATCTTCCCCTCCCTTCTGTCCCACTGGACTATGGAACTTGTCTAATTACTCAAAAGCATCCTATAGTATCCTTTCCAACAGAGCAAATGTTTTGATCAAAAGAATTCCATAGAAACTATTCCAAGGCCTTATGCTAACGCCACCAATTTTCTAGCATAATTACTATATGTGTCACTTTCTCTTTAGCCCACATTCCCACTGAAGATACAATCACAGTATGATTCAAAGATGCAACAGTACATCAGGGCCAATTACTATCAATCTGAATTCCCCAGGCAGAGGGTGTGACTCCCAAACCCTCACTGGACAGGACCATTGCCCTTTTAAATGAGTGGTGCTCATTTTGGTATTGGTCCTGGGGCAAGACCGTTGGTGGAAGGACAAGACCCTGGCTCTGGGAAGATTTCAAGGAAACTGCAGTTCTGGCATTTGTCTGAAAAGTTGCCTCCCACATCCCTCCTTCCCCATGCCCTTAGAGACAACATGGAGGAAAGCTTGTCTCTCATCTTCTCTAGCAAGGAAATACTGTGTCAACCCATGTTTATTTATGATGCCTGTGATCAGGTCTGATGCCTCAGAACAAGTCAGAGTGTGATTCCGGCAGCAATCAGTCTGGGTGCCCTGGCCTCACCAGGCCAGCCCTCAAACCAAGTCTGGGAAACAGACACACTTGGAGAGAGGAAGCAGTGGGTTAAAAAGACGAATACTTTCACGATATGACTGCTCAGGACGCGGCCATTACTCGAGCCCTCATTCCCTTTCCCAAATCTGCTCTTTTCTTCCAATCATATCAATCAAGCTAGGCCTGGGGACGCCAGCCACTCAGGCTTTGCCTTTGAAATGCTGCTTGTGCTAATGGCGGTCAGAGCCCTAAGAGGCCATTCCCTGAAGTATCACTGAACTGAAACATAATCCAAAAGATAGAAAGGCTTTGGCTGCTACTTTATATTAGAGCAAAAATAATCATGGTAATAGCCTGCATTCTCCTTGATACCTTTCATTCAATAATACCCAGCAATTTGTACATGAGTAATTAAGAAAACACTCCTTTGTGGTAAGTTACTAATTTAGCTCCCATTTTAAAGAGAGACAGAAAGAGGCTTAATGATTTTTCCCTAGGGGACACCAGAGTAGGTAGCAGAAGCATTGGGTATGCAGTGATTTGTGGCATAAGATCTCTCATATTTGTCTCTAATCCCCAATATTGGGCTCACAAAATTGCTTCAGAGCAGAGCTGGTCTTAAGTCTCTTGGGTGGTGTTGCTGTGTTCCATTCAGGAGCCGCCTGGTTCTGCTATGGAAGCAGCAGCATTTCATAGCTGTTGGTGAATATTTCTGTACTCTCCTTTCATCACATGATGTATGTCATTCCCCTCACTGGCGTTTCCAATCACTGAGAGCAGCAGATCCATGGAATGAATTGGAGCGCTGTAATTTTTCCCCCTCATTGATTTGGGGGGAGGGAAAGACGAGATGGGGAGGGAAATGGATAAGGTGGAATGTTCTTTCAAATCTCCCAACCGCAGCACAATCCCATGTTTCTTATAGCTCAGGACTGCTTATTCAAGCTCCCTCGTCTCCCCAGTTGTCCGTCTTCTGCCTGTCTCTTCAACAAGCCCTGGCTGATTCTCTTCTGAGAAACCACGGCATAGTTCAAGAGGGTACCACGTCACCTGGGAGACCAGGGCACAGTGCCTGGGTCTCTGCCTGCCTGCACTCTCGTCCCACTCCTACTCAGGAACTCTGCCATTTGTCAGAAAGAAGTTTTGGATTGGGAGTGAGAATGACATTTGATATTATAGATGGTGTTATTGGATGGTAGTGGTCATTACTTGTAATTATCCTTTTCATGTTGGGATGCTGTGTATTGAGGCTGTTGTTCTTACTGGAAGACATGTCATTAAATTTCTATCTCATTCATGCGAAACTGAAGCTGACAAAGGGGAAAAGACAGTTACTAGATTACTTTTAAACGTGTTTTTCACTCTGAGGTTAGCCAAGAACTTGGAGAATATTGGTTGGAGGTAAAAAATTTCTTTGTGAAACAGACAGAACTTTTGGAGATGGCAGATGGAATTTATGTTTGTTACTAAAATGGTTGCTGGGGTTCTTGAAGGTAACTGAGTTGTGTTCTTAAATAACTTCAATGATTATAGCAGCAATTAGCACAGGTAGGCACACATGGAAGTATTACATATAAGTAGATAAATATACTAGCAACTATATCAATAAAGCACTCTGCAAACATATACTGCTATATAAATGCTAATTAATTACATAAGTAGGCATACAAGATAGGATGGTTATCCATATTACTGCAAAGATCAACAGGCAGTGCGTTCATTTGAAAACCAGGTTTCTCCCTCCTCCCATCTCCAGCCTCCTGCAATGGTAAGCCCCTGTCAGGGAAGGTGGGGTCCCTGTGCCTCCACTGTCCAACCTGCCAGCCGCACAGGGCTATCGAGCACTTCGAGTGTGGCTAGTCCCAAATGAGATGTAATGCAAGGGTAAAGAGATACCATATTTTGAAGGCCTAGTTTGAAGAGAGAAAAGAAGGTAGAATGTTTCATTAATAATTTTGTATTGATCCCAAATGGAAATGATACTATTTTGGATCTTCGGTTAAACAAAATATATTATTAAAATTAATTTTACCTGTTTCTCTTTACTTTTTTAATATGCCACTAGAAAATGGAAAATTATATCTGTGGCTCACATTTGTGGTCTGAAGTACACTTTCATTGGACAGCGTTGCTCTGGACTATTAAACCTGTTTGCAGGTGCTTCAAGGAAGCCAGAGACACAGAAGGTACCACCAGGGCTCCCTGGGCCATAGTCTGCTGTTGTAACTCTCCTGCCTATGGAATACAAAGGAGGATAAACCAGGGCATCTCCAATTTGTGAAGGATAGTGGTAAACCAAGTGGGCAGGCAACCCTCATCACCCCAGAATGACCACCTTTTCTGGCATCAGACACTTATCAAAATAAAGGGGTCTGAGGCAGGCTGGGATATTTGGGCTGCTTATCTGCAAAATGAAGAGGAAGCAAAGCACGAGTTTATCATGTCCCCATTTTGACAGGCACCTGTCTGACTGCCAGATCTGCCAGCTAATTATTCATGAGGTGAGAAGGGGGTAGGGGCAGATGTTAGGGGGACTGACTTGAAAGTGAGAAAAGGAAATACATTTTTGGTGTAACTTCTGCATTAGTTACACCAAAATCACCATATATTGGGCTTGCAGGCCACCTGTTTGCCCTGAATGAAGAGGACTTGCAAGAGTTCATTCATAAACTATATCACTTGGTACAGTGTTTAATTTGGATAAATGTTGATAATCATGAGCTCTAGGTTATGGTGCTACAGTCTTTGGGTGGGTTATATAAAGCACTTGAATTCTTATTTGCATGTTATTTGCATAAGATTGCATATTAAGTTCAGAAGACTGTAAATCCAAGTATGCACAATTAAATTCATTAGTGTAGCACCCTACAATTGTGTGCAAGTCTAATATTTCAAGATTCACTCATTTGACGAATCTAACAGATTTTTAAAACACTGAATCCCATTTCAATTCAGAAATCATGAATATACAACTTGCATGGAACTGGCAATATGCATTCTCCTTTTGGCATCACAACCCCTGTGAATCATCAGGCACAGGAGACTCATTTATAAATTTATTTATTTTTGGCTGCGCTGTGTTCGTTGCTGCACATGGGCTTTCTCTAGTTGCAGTGAGCAGGCTTCTCATTGCGGTGGCTTCTCCCGTTGCGGAGCATGGGCTCTAGGTGCACAGGCTTCAGTATTTGTGGCACGCAGGCTCAATAGTTGTGGCTCATGGGCTCTAGAGTACAGGCTCAGTAGTTGTGGCGCACAGGTTTAGCTGCTCCGTGGTACATGGGATCTTCCCGGACCAGGGCTCGAACCCGTGTCCGCTGCTTTGGCAGGCAGGTTCTTAACCACTACGCCACCAGGGAAGTCCCATGAGACTATTTTCAAATGCCCTACCTTTCGTAGAGATGTTTATCTCTCAAAGCACTTAGTGCTATCTGGTCCAACGTCACCATGACTGTGATTGACCAATGAGGGATCCAAGGACCAGAGAGAAAATGAATTTGTCTGGATGACATAACCACTAGAGGCTGACGCAGGACTAGAAAACATCCTCTGGCCAGGCCTACTCCTCACAGTGGTGGTACCAGGGCTCGAGAACTAAAGGAGACTCACATACTATAGGGCTGGGCATCTAAAAGTCACAAGTCAAGCTAGCAAACTGTGAAATACAATCTATTCCCTTCCCTAGCCAAGCATACCTTTCTAACAATCCAGTGGGCCAGGTTCCATGCTAGAATTCTGGGATTTCTCTGGTTCCCCAGAATGTGACCTGGAAGAAAATTGCCAGCTCCAGAGGGGCATGTGCCATTGAACCTGCAGATTCCTTTCCCAGGGCAGAGACATAGCCGGGAAGAATTCCAGAGCTGGGTCTTCTAAAGGACGGCTGGGCAGGGCACCCCCTGCCGGCATTTAAGGGGATTCCTCCCAGCCTGACTCATAGTCTTGCATGTTGTGTCCATGTTACAACACGTCCTTCTGCACAACTGAATGGACATATAACCCTGTTTTATCTCAATAATAATTATTATTCCTGACAAGGGAAGGCATTCCTAGGTCTCAGGACATAGCGAAAAAGAGTTGAAGTGCTAATTTCCTTGGAGCATTCAGATCTCACTGCTTCTCCTCTGTCACCCTTACAAACACAGGCATACACACACACACACACATGCACTGAGACACACACACACACACACACACACTCTCACACCTGGGCAACCCTATAAGCAGAGTCAGGAATCCTCCACGAGGCACAATCGTTCTCTTTACCATCATTTGTTTGTTTGTTATGAATCACTGGAACTATGCTGATTTGCATGTTGTTTTCATAAATTTTCATCCCACATTCAAGAGGCCCTGCCTCTTCAGCATCCCACACTGCTGTGGAAATGTGGCCAGCTTTCCCTGTGTTGTAAAGGAACACAAAGAAAAGCTTTATTTCTGCAAACATTTATTACAATGAAGCTTTTAAGTATTACAGAACACAGAAGGATTTTTTAAATTTAATTTTATTTATTTTTGGCTGTGTCGGGTCTTCATTGCTGCACGTGGACTTTCTCTAGTTGCAGCGAGCAGGGGCTTCTCTTGTTGCAGAGCACAGGCTCCAGGTGCGCGGGCTTCAGTAGCTGCGGCGCGCGGGCTTCAGTAGTTGCGGCATGCGGGTTCGCAGTTGTGGCTCGTGGGCTTAGCTGCTCCACAGCATGTGGGATCCTCCCTGACCAGGGATCGAACCCATGTCCCCTGCATTGGCAGGCAGATTCTTAACCACTGTGCCACCAAGGAAATCCCTAGGATTTTGTTTTAATTAAAGTACCATTGTGAGGAACTTTTATAAAGCCATCCCTTTCTTATTGTGGCCACTGAGCAGCTTGAAAACATGAGAGCAGGTGACCAGGGGAGATGCAGAATGTCCTGCTCTGGGAAGGATATTTTTAAATGAACCACCTGGGACAGTGCCTAGAAATCCTCTCCGGGTTTCTGTCCTCTGAGCCTCTGAAATCCTGCTTGCCCAGTGGTCTGCACACCAGAACTCCCAGGGTGAGGCTGCCACCTGGCCTGGCTTAGTGCTCCCTGGTCCCCAAGTGAGGCTCAGACAACTGTGTAAACTGTCTATGTGCCTGTTCAGGCTTCATTTTGGGAATAGTGACTACACTGTGTATGTACGCCCTCCTGAACCTAATCATTCAAAAGAATTATGAAAAAGGTTTTTACCAGCCCTGTACATGAATGTGATAAGACTCCTGTTGAAAATTAAATCACGTGTGCACAGCCCTCATGGTTTCTCACATAATGCCCTTGCCCATGTGCACTCCCTCCCTCCTTCTCTCCATAGTAAGTCACCTATTTGCCTTTGCCATGTTCCTTTTGCCCTTCGACGTTGAAACATTCACAGAATTAAAAGCCAAGAGGAAGAGGTAGGGATGGGCCCCAGTAGGTCACTGGTTCTCCAGCTACTGCACAAGGAATTGCCAAAAAAGAAAATGGAGGAAATGAAAGTTTACCAAGGAAAGGGAGAAAGAACTGAGAAGAAACGTAAAACACAAAGAGAATGACTGTCTTCCAGGCCATTGCTCTGGGAGCTAACATGGCCTGAGGGTCATGAGTCATGGATTTCTTTCCTGGGTAGGAGTGGGAAGACCACAGGACTGGGACTCAGGCCAACCCAGGGAACACCTGTCTCTCCCACAACAGGCTATGTGGTCTTGGCCAGATGCTTAGTCTTTTAACCTGAATTTCTGGATCTCTAAATTGGGATAATAATATTGTAACAATCCTGTTCAGAGGGTAACAGAATTAAATCATTTCATACGTTATTTTTGAGAGAAAGCTATGTTGGGCTTTTATGAGACTGTGTCCTTCAGACTTTACATTGCCTCACACAGAGTGAAAATGGAATGTCAACTGCAGGATATTTTTTGTTTCTTTTTTTTAACGTCAATCCAGGAACACTTCTGGACCTTCTAATGTGTGTTCAACCTGCACCATGTAAATTACAACTTACAGAGGTACCAGCTGCCCTATTCTTGGCCTCCCCAGGCCCCAACAATCCCCTCCATACACCTGCTTCTAAGGTCCCAACATATCATTTTCAAATACTGAAAACAATGATTCAACTGCTCTTGTCAGGTCTCTGGTCATCCCCTTCCTTGTGACCAAATCCAATGGACACTTCTCTGTTCTCATCTTATTTGGCTACTTCCTATTTCCTGGAACTCTCTCTTACCTTGGCTTTTGTCACATCACTCTTATCTCAGTGGATCTTTCCTTTTTCTCCACTGTTGTCTTCATCTCCTCTCTCAGTTTCACATGTTACTATTACTCAGGGCTCAGTCCTACCCTTCCTTTCTTTCCTCCCTCCCTCCCTCCCTTCCTTCCTCCCTTCCTTCCTTCCATCCTTTTCTGTATATGCTCTCCCCCCTGGTGATCTCATCATTCCCAATATTTAATTCTATGGATATGCTAATGAGTGCCAAATTTATAACTGCAGCCCGTACTTCTCAGAGATCCATATTTACCTATCCAACTGCCTATTTGATGCTCTTCACTTGAATGTATCAGAAACCTCTCAATTTTAATGTTTTGAACATTTTTGAAACAAAAATCTTTATTTCTAGCCCCCAAACTTGCCTTTCCGCCTCCCCATATAAGTACCCAGCACCTAGAGGAAAAACCATGCATTCATTCTTTTTTTTTGCGGTAAGCGGACCTCTCACTGTTGTGGCCTCTCCTGTTGCGGAGCACAGGCTCCGGACGCGCAGGCTCAGCGGCCATGGCTCACTGGCCTAGCCACTCCGTGGCATGTGGGATCTTCCCGGACCGGGGCATGAACCTGTGTCCCCTGCATCGGCAGGCGGACTCTTAACCACTGCGCCACCAGGGAAGCCCCATGCATTCATTCTTGATTCTCTACTTCCTACACTGTCAGTATCCAACCTACCACCAAATCCTATAGAGCCAACCTGAAAAATGTGTCATGAACATGTCCATCTCTACCGACCACCATCCCAGGCCAGACCACCATCGTCTCTCATCTGATCCACTCCAACACCTCCCTCTCTAGTGCCAACTTTTGTTCTTCCTTCTACTCAATCCATTCTCCACACAGCAGGAAAGTAAATTATAACATAAATCAGATCAACATTATGCAAAAATTGGATCATGCCATTCCCCCACTTAAAACTCCTTAATGGCTTTCTATTTCACCTGGAACAAAATTTAGTTTCTTTATATAGACTCTTGGGCCCTGCATGACCTGGTCACTGTCCATCTTTCCCACCTCATCTCATGTCAGGCTCTGCTCATGCTCAGCGATTTCTAGCCACACTGATCTCTTAGTTACCCAAACATACCCAATTCTTTCTTGATTCAGGGCCTTCAAATGCAGTAGTTTTTCCTACATACTGTGGCACTTCTCTCTTTTACTCTTTTGCACTTGTTTAATGCCATGTCCTCAAGAGACCTTCTCCAACAATCCAATTTAAAAACAGATTTCTCCTGCACGCTTCCGTTACGGTCTACCTTAGCTCTTTCTTTTTTCCTTTATTAAACTTGTCACAATACTTAATTTTTTTCTGTTGAAAAAGTTTCTGGTGAAACTTCTGTTTCATCTGTGTCCTTCTGTAATATGTGAGCCCCTGGAGGCGAGAATGGACCATACTGAACTTGTTCCCCATTGTGTTCTCACTGCATAGCACAGTGGGAGGGAAGGAGGGAGGGAGGGAGGGAGGGAGGGAGGGAGGGAAGGAAGGAAGGAAGGAAGGAAGGAAGGAAGGAAGGAAGGAAGGAAGGAGGGAAGGAGGGAGGGAGGGAGGAGGGAGGGAGGAGGGAGGGAGGGAGGAGGGAGGGAGGGAAGGAGGGAAGGAAAAGTTAAAATCTTAATAATATTATCAAGAGTTTTCATAATCCTTTTCCTCAAATTATAGTTCCAGCTTGATTTTAAGACTTTGGACACACTTGAGACATCTATCCCTGTGGAAACTCCTAAATAGCCATCTTTGGTAGCTTCCAGCCCTTTGCAGGCCACACTCACATGTTCAAGAATTAGATCCTCCAGAAAATGACTGAAGTTGACATGATGTATGTCTAATTTGACTTCTTTGTGAAAACAGTATTCCCAAATAGCTTTTTATAGCAATAACCAATCAACCCAACAAGCATTAACTTAAATAGGGTAATTTTATAAATTATTGTCTACACCAGGATACTTCTGAGAGTAAAAAGTTACATTTTAAATAATAACTGAAGGACAAGGAGCATAAATTAGGACTGTCCCAGGCAAACCTGGAAAAGATGCCCTAACATTAAAAGACATCCTCATTCACTGTGTGGTTCAAATCTTCCCAGAGCTTGCAAGTAAACAAGTTAATGTAATGGTTAATCATAAAATCATATTCAAATGATATGGACTAATAGCCTACTCCACAAAATTCTTAACTTTATCTTCACAATTATGATCTATTTTGTATGACAACAAATTAGCAGGTAAAGGAACCCATTTATAAATATGAGGGAATCCAGAAGCGTTTCTTTGGGGAGAATTTGATAGGCATAATTGAGGAGATATTTGAAGGAGATTTGCAGTCTCTTGATAGATGACTTTTTGATAAACCAATAACAAGATTAATAGTTAATGTTTACTGAACCCTTACTATATCCCATATCAAATATAAAATGCACTTCACATTTCCAACTAAAGGAATCCTCAAAACGACACCAGGGAGTACTTAGTATTAATCTCCTTATTTTACACATAAGACGACTGGGGTTCCGAGATTGAAACAAATTGCCCAAGATCACAAAATAGAGAGCCCCAAAGCTGGGCTCACCACCAGATATGCCCTGCTCCAAAGCCTATATTCTTTGCCATTGTTTGCCTCTAAGACTATTTGTAGTGCTGACTTCTTTTTCTTGTTGCAATTTAGACATCAGACTCTGCTCCCATCCACACTGGGATGCTCTTCTTCCATTTGACAGGGTACTCCTTTCTGTGCTATGATGAAAACTCACAAGGGTATCTCTGGCAGAATGCTCAGGGATTGCTATGGGCTGAGGGCTGCCTGTCTGTACCTGCCTAGAGGAAATGAACCAGAAAGTGTTACAGCTGAAAAGGATCTTGGATATTTCACAGTTCCTTCCCCTTGCTTTATACATGAGAAAATCAGAGAAGTGAATTGACCCACCCAAAGTCACACAGGCTAGTAACCAAAAGCCAGAACCAGAACCCAGGTCTCCTGACTCCCAGTCCAATATTCAGTGGTGTAGAAATAATATTTGGAATATAGTATCTTTAGAAAATGTTTCCACATAAATATTTTATAGACTGTAAAGTAAACAATATATATTTAGAAAAACAATGTAAATATTTCATAGCCTGTGGCACAACTGTCAAGTTTGGAATTAAATCTATGGTTCTGGAGCAGTGCCGCACACACATGATATGGTACAATACACTGAGGTCTGGGCAGCCATCCCTAAATTGTGTCTGCATTTTCCTAGAACGGCGGAATTCAGACTGCACAGCCAGCTGCCTTCCTCGCCCCTCACATTCTCATTGCACAACTGCCAGGAGAGTGCAGTCCATAGGAAAAGGGGCTGAGCAGAGAGACTGCACATCCTAGAGATTTTTGCAGCTACCCCCAGAGAGTGAAGCTCTGGCCACCCTAAATGACCCAGGCTAGAAAAAAATTAGAGATGCCTAGACCTCCCAGGCCACTCTGGGGTGCTGCAGGCACTACTTGCTTCTAAGAGACCATGAGGCTTGGGCAAGGAACATATTAGCCAGACAACAAATATTCATGGAGCGCTTAGGTAGCCAGTGTAGACCTAGGGTCAGAAATCCTTCCTGAAGTTCTGCTCTGCCTGAGGCCTATGGGATCTTGAATGGCCACAGTAGAGCAAGGAAGGAACTCCAACTGGGGTGGAATTTTATGCCAGATGAGTAAGATGAGGGCTCAGATTCAGAATTAGAAACTGAAGACCTAGAGATATGTTTCTTACACAGTTCAACATGTGGAGTAAAACTTTATGCTGTTTATGTCCATAAAGTGAAAATATAAATTCCTTTATCCTTTTTGTTAATTCTCATCTCTGGCAAAGAAAAAAAAAACAAACTTCTAAAGTGTTCTGACATGATCCAGAAATCATTAAAATATAGTCCCTGGAATCCTAGAAATTAAGTTTTACATGAAGCATTTGAAACTACCAAATCCTATACAAATTTTAACTTTTAAAAATATCTATCCTACAGCCTTCCCTATATCCCCTTGCTATGGGCTGAACTGTATTCCCCAAAATTCATATGTTGAAGCCTTAACCCCTAGTACCTCAGAATGTGATTGTATTTGGGACTAGGGTCTTTGAGGAGGTAGTTAAGGTAAAATGAAACCATTAGGGTGGGCTCTAATCCAATCTGATGTCTTTATAAGAAGAGGAAGTTCGGTCACAGAGAGACACCAGAGGAAAGACCATGTGAGGACACAGTGAGAAGGTGGCCATCTATAAGCCAAAGAGATATGCCTCAGAAGAAACCAAACCCTGATCTAGATTTCCAGCCTCCAAAGCTAGGAGAAAATTAATTTCTATTGTGTAAACCACTCAGTCTGTGTTATTTTGTTACGTCAGCCAAACAAACTAACACACCACCACCGCCACTCCCAACATGCCTCTCCTAATGAAATGCAAAGAGGTAAATCACTAGGTCCTGGTTATGGGTACTGTTAATGAATATACTATGTTGGTTACATTTATATTAGCACTCCACTCTGGACCTTGTAAAATTCTGAAACAGGCTATAATAAAATCACATCTTACTTCTATGTATCAGCACAGTTTAAATATCTATTAACACCAATAAACTACACATCCCTATTCAGAAGTTACTCATAGACACCCAGAACTGAAAGGCACACATCAGATATGATGATTCTGCACCTAAATGTACAGGTACCATTCCCTTCTATGAGGAAATGGGTAGAACTTCCACAGATCTGGGCAGCTTCATCTTTCAGGGATCATTGCTTCTTCCCCTTCCTCAGGTGAGTACTGCCTTTCCTGGCCTCTAGAGTGTAGTCAACTCTTGGTTCTTATTCAAGATTTACTAGCTTGTGTATTCACCATAGGGGAAAAAAAATTAGTAGATTAATGAAAAAAATGTAATGAAATAAATCAACAAAAAATCTACTTCTTAGAAGAGGTCAACTGTTTGAAACTATATACCTAAGATGCAGGGCCACTGCCACCTCAACCAATTGAAAACACTCATCTGCTGGAAAGCCCATGTTTCCATCCATGCAAAGGGAAGGAAGCAGTACAAGGTCCAACCAGCAGAATCTTGGGAGCTCTGGCCAATTGTAAACTCATGTCAGTGCACAGTCCCTTTCTTTTGATTTTTTTGGTCAACAAGGGGATGCTTAACTCTGCCTGCTCCTCACATTTTATGTGCTTTTAATCTGAGATTAGAGAAAAAGAGAAGTGTGCTCTGCAGAGCAAAATTTGAATTTTGTTGCAAAAACCCAGGATCTGGAGTTTTCATTTAATGCTAGAACCAAATTTGCAGAGAGTGGATGGCGAGGCAAAGCCACTGAAGCAGCTGACATTAAGAAGGTGGGTAATTTACCTTCAGAGCTGTGTGGCTTGACTGTGATGCATGGGATCTGGGGTATGAGACATTGAGCAATGACACATGGTGAGGTTGCCGACCAGACAGGTGCTGAATGATAGCAGTAGTGCGGGATAGAAGCGGCTAGCCAAAGCAAGATCAAGCTGGTGCTGCACTTTATCACCTAGACCATCTTCTGGACAGCTTAGAAGGCAGAGGACCATTTGCTAAGTGACAAAGTGATGTCACTTTATTCTAATGTTTAACAAAAGAAGAACTCCGCCAAGAAGCAGACAATAATAACAGACTATTTTACCACTTTACATCAAGCAATTTGTGATGTTTTGAGTCCCCTAAGTACTATTCTTGCATTATGTTTATACTTAGGTAACATCTGTAGAACACGAAATGTGTCCCTAAATATTTGATGTCATTTTAAGTAAATTGTTGTTCATTAATTCCATTACAGACAAAGTTCTGCCTAGATTTGTTTAGCTGCTGTTGGGGGTTATCCATAACGCTTTCCACCTTTCCTGCTCTCAACCTCTCATGCACATTACCTCCAACACCTGACAGGTGATGGTACATGGGTGCATCTCATGCTGATGCCCGTGGCTTGGACTTGACATTAGAGCTGGGCCACCTGGAGCTCCAAATAGAGGGTCTGCACATCTAAAAACAGGAGCCAAGCCCTTAGAAATTCCACAGGCCCCATGCATGCCTTTATCTTTGTCTTTGGAATGTATATGCTTGCTTTGCTATAAGTGAATATTTCTTTAGGAGAGGCTGGCTTTTTCTCAGTGTTCTGATCAATATCAGTGTTGCTCTCTCTCTCTCTCTCTCTCTCTCACACACACATACACACACACACACACACTCACAAATGATAACTCCCTATACAGAATGCTTTGACTTGATCTCCATATTTTACCATTGTCTTTGTCACGGAGACATCTATACATTGTTTATAATACCAGATTTATAAGTGGTTTGAGGATAAACTCTTGTGTTTAATCAAACACACAAGCTTGCCTTCTTTTTACTCTCCCCCGCTTTTTTTTTTCTTAAACTTAGATTTCCAGTTATCAAACAAATTGGTGCAATTGTCAGAACGTGACATTGTATTATTGTGAATAATACAATTAACAACTTCCTGCAGACCAGCGATTCAAACGTTATGCTTCCTTGAGCTGGACTCCAGGTCTTGCGGACTGCTGGGTCCTTGTGCTGCCTTACAGAGAGATTCATGATGGAGCCACACTGCATGTGGACCACACAGCCCAGCAACACCACTGTGACACCAGTGAGACAGCAGGGGTGGAGCTTGAAAGAAGTACTGTGAAAACTATACTTACTGGTTACTGAGACAGGATGCTCAGAGGCAACTCCCACCCAGCACCCATGGCTAAAGCTGAGAATCCCTGCAAGTGCCACCCAGCCCCAAGGCACCCTGCCTGACTGCTGAGAGAGCCATAGCACCAGAAACATAGGAATTATTGATTTGTAAATGATCAAGTTTCTTCATACCAGGTGACATATTGTTATAACAGAGCCTGAACTCCATTCTAATGGGTTGTGAAAAGACTGCTTTTCCAAGGTGGCCCTTCTAACTTACCCAACACCTTACACCCATATATCTGTAGTCTTCCACAGTCCGGCCAGACCAGAGCAGGAACATGGTATGAACTCATCCACAGATATTTCCTGTGTTTTGCTAATTGTTCATTAGACTGTGAGTTCCTTGAGTTCAAGGACTGTGCCTTATTCATCTTTGTATTCAGGCACTACTGCAGTATTTGGTATGTAGTAGATGCTCAATAAATATTTGTACAAATTAAATGTTGACCCTCTTGGCAAGAGTTTTATATGTGGGTGTTATGGCTAGCAGAAATGTTAGAAGCTTTGATTTCTGTGACATGTAGCAATATATTATCATGTCAGTTTTAATTCAACATTTAGTACACTCAAATTTTTGTGTCAGAACCTGGGTATAAGACTAAAATTCACTCTGGTCCAAAAGCTCTACAATTCAATTCTTATCAGATCAATTCCATGAACTTTGTATTAAGTATCGAGATATAGGTACAGGAATTACGAGGAGCATAAAGAAGGGACACTTAGCCTTTTAGGACACATAATGTCATTTGGGTGAGTCAGGAAGCACTGGTGAAGTACTTTTTCATTAATATCATTTGCACAA
Organism: Monodon monoceros; assembly: GCF_005190385.1. NCBI lineage: Eukaryota > Metazoa > Chordata > Mammalia > Artiodactyla > Monodontidae > Monodon > Monodon monoceros. The sequence goes on from NW_021703768.1 coordinate 49,221,007, forward strand.
ATAATATGCCAACTGAAAGTTCCCAAATTCCAGTTTGTAAACAATAACAATAGCTAACGTTCTTTGAGCTGTTTCTACGTGCCAGACACCTTGCTAGGCTGCTTTGGGTGTACATGTCACTAATCCCCAAAGAGTCCCTAGGAGGCGGACACTATTACTATTTTCACTTTATAAATGGGGAATTAGAGAATAGGGAGATTGTGTAACATGCCCAGAGTTGCATAACTTGCAAATAGCTGAGCTGGAATTAAATTTAGAGACTCCAGTATCCATATGCTCATGCTACTAAGAGGTCCTCCTCTACAGCTCTGCAACATCCCAGAATATTCTAGCAATGTTTTCATCAGGCTTTTGATTTCACCAGGCTTTTTATTTTGATTTTGATAAAACTGGCATTATTGAATGATGAGTTATAGGACTGGTGAAAAGCTGAATTCCAATAATCTCACATATTCAATGTGGTAGCTTCAGAAGAAGTAGGAATATCAGAAGATATGACTATGTTAAGTCCTACAAACTGTCCTCAGCAAGCACCTGTCTACCCAGGCCTCCCTCTCCGTCTGCTTCTGTTTACTTCAGGAGAAGTCTCTCAGCTTAAGAACCACAGGGATGAAGATGACAAGTATAAAACTCTTTCCAATTAGCCGCAAGTATGGGTCAGTTTCAGGATCAAGATCTGGTCTGCGTTCAGTTGCATATCAATAATCCTTGGGAGCGGATTTACCCACCTGTGGTTGTTGGCTTTGAACAGGTATCTCATCTCAGCGCTAGGTATTTAGTCAGGGGAGCAGACTCTCACCAAAACCATTCTTTATTGCAAGGGTCAACAAACTTTTCTGTAAAAAGCCAGATAGTAAATATTTTAGGCTTTGTGGGCCATGTGGTCTCTGTCACAACTTCTCAACTCTGCCATCATAGAGCAAAAGCAGCCACAGGCAAGACGAAAGCAAACGAGCATAGCTGGGTTATAGTAAAAATGTATTTATGAGTACTGAAATTTGGTTATCATAGAGTTTTCAGGTGTCCTGAGTTATTATTCTTCTTTTGATGTTTTTTTCAACTATTAAAAAAATGTGGAAACCATTTTTAGTGCACTGGCTCTACAAAACTATCCCAAGCTACCAGAATACCAGCAACTGACTGGGACAAAGTCTACCCAGCTCTCCCAAAGGCCATATAACTTCCCCCGGGACACAACGTTTGGCATGTCAGGCTTGCTGGAGGAGGGAGATTTTACTGATGCCTCTTCTTATTGTGCTACAATAAGCATCTCATTACAGAGGGAGCAACCTGGGCTGAGGTGAGCAGGTTAGAGCTCCTGGTAGGAAGAAATGCTCCCTCCCCCAATTCTTGTAGTCAGTATCCCTGACAGTATGAATACTGTCACAGGGTTGCTCATCTGTCAGAATAGGTTTCCATGAATTGTGGATGATATTAATGAGCATCTTTGCAAAAGCTCCCTGTACTGTTTGCCAAGAAATAATCTTCACTCTGACAATAGTAATTAGCAATAAATGTTCTCTCTCTTTCCTTTTAAAAGACTGGTGTTTGAAATCGATGTGTGTTTTATAGATTAGCTATTTTTTGCTAAAAGAAACAAAGAGGGCTGAGGGTGATCTATATGCTGATCCCAAGTTTTCATTTATTGCCTCTGAGAATTCCAGCCGAAGTTTTGTTATTGTAGTTGGGGCGGGGCAGTGCGGGGCGGCAGTTCTATTCCTCCTCTCCTAGTAAGTGACATAGAGATAAGATTCAAAATTCTTAAGAGAGGCCAGCAACTCTGTTGGTGCTTGCTTGTCCATAGTCCCACCCTTACCAATTTAGGGCATGAAACTGACTTTCAGCTACCAGGACTGGCATCTCTTTGCCTGAGGGTTTCCCTGGCACAATGGCACTGAGCCACGTTGTCCACTGATGTAGCAGACTGGAAATGCTGGGGAATTAAGGACCCTCAGAAGCAGTGTTAACCACTGACTAGCAAGGATTGGTGTATAAATACCCCAACTTCCTCACTCCTTGGGTGGGATAACTCCGAGGCAGATGTTCTACATTGGCTCCCAGGGTTAGGTTTCTGCTTCCCTGGATGGTAACTGGTTTGGTAATATACCTTTCACTGGCTGCTTTCCCTTCCCAATTTCCTTCCCCACTCTCCTACTGGTTCCTCCTTCACCTCTCCAGTAAATTACCTGTACTCAAATATTTGAGTCAGGGTCTGTTTCTGGGAGACCCAGTCTTAGACTCTAACAACAACAACAACAAAAACCTGCTTACTTGGCCAGGTGTGGCCAAGGTCAGTAGTTTCCTCAGTGTACTTCACGACATCTTGACACACCAGGGGAAGGAGGACCAAGCAAATTCCAGATGCCCAGAAGACTTGCCTTATATTTTCCAGAGAAAAGAGAAGGATCTATGTTCTTTGCAAAAACCACAAAGCCTAACACAATGTGGTCCTCCAATACCTCTTGACCTTACCTCCTACTACTCTCCACTTGGATGGCTGCATTCTAGCATCTCTGTCTTCTTTGCTATTCCTGGAATATGCCTCGCACACTCCTGCCTCAGAGCCTTTGCTCTTGCTGTTCCCCTGCCTGGAGCACTCTTCCCAGATATCAACATGGTTATTGCCCTCACCTCCTTCCAAAGGGTCTTGTTTTAATGTCATCCTCTCCTGGAGCCTTTCCTGGATCACCTCTGTAAAACTGCCATCATCCCACACCAACCCTGACATTCTCTATCCTCCTGCTCTGCTTTAGTTTTCTCCATAGCACTTACCACCTTCCAGCATGCCCAGCCCCAGGCCTTTTCTCATGAAACTGCTCTGGGCAGTGAGAAGAGTTTGTATTCAGCTGGGTTACAATTGGTCTTTTTTTTTTTCCCCCCCCACTAATTCTGTGTTATTTTTGCTTCAAAATTTGTTTGTTTAATTCAATAGATTTATATACAGAGAAATTACCTTGAAATTGTCCTGGGGGGCAACTTTTATAGTAAAGTTCTGGTAGAGCTACTGATTTTGGTAATCTGTGTTTGAGTCCCAGCCAATGTGTAGTCTTGAGCAAGTTACTGACTCTCAGTTTCTGCATCTATAAAATGGGAGCACTAATGCACACTCTGCAGGATTTTGTAAAGATTGAATAAGGTAAATTAGATAAAGTATACCTAACAAGTTGGCACATGGCAGGCACTCACTAAGTGGTAGCTAATTTTATTATTGTGCAGAGTCATTGTGTAGAGGTGGCCCTGGCCCCTGAAGCTCAGTTATCTCTTAGAGATCAACAGGGGACTCAGCAGAGCTCAAATCTCTTCCCAAATCCTATTGACAAGGACCCTTGGGCATTACTTTGCTCTCTAAAAGACTATATATTAGTCAGCCCCACACAATGGCTTCTCCCTCTTCAGCACAGTTCTTCTGGCCCAGATCTTCAGGAGGTTTAAAAAGGCTTCACCCAACAACAAGGAGAGAAGAAGGTCTCCTGGCTACCCCTCCTCGCAAAAGAGAGCTGGTTCCCCCAGTTAAAGCTACAGATAGAAAGCTTGCCTCAGCAACACCCTTACCTACAGCCAGTAGGGTGGACCACTGCACGCATTGGTAGCAATACAAAACAAAATGTGTAGATCAATGTCTCTCATTTGAAGAGGTCACTTGAGAGAAGCTGGAAAGCCAACACGTGACCAATAATTCTTTAGCGAGACTATGCACATAACATCTCAACTATCCCACAACTTGAAGGGCATGACATCAGGCACCATATCTCTTTGCTCACTAACCAGCCTGCCTGCCTTACTGAGCTACTCGTCGTTTATGAAAGCTGCAGTCAAGTCAGGTAGCTGTGCCTGCCTGTTCCTCAGATGTCTCAGGAGCTCACATCTGTTCTGTTCTGCATGGGGTCCTGCCCTTAGGCATCCTTAAGGCATTTCTTCTCCCACCCTGTTTAGGAGCTCCCATTTAACAGCTCCTTGAGATTTCTGGTTACCTATTGTCTGCACTTATATAACTTGCATGTATGTTATGCTGCAGACACTGCTTGGAACTATTAGACTATGGATATATTCCAGATTCTGATCATTTGTGATTTCCAGAGGGTGACGTAAAACTGTTTAACCAGCTGTAAGTTACAAAGAATACTGAGGTACAGCAGAAGGAAAACTGTACAAAGTCAGAAAACCTACCTTCCAGTCTCAGTACTGTCACTAACTCTGTGTGACTTCATCAAGCCTTGCACATCCCTGATCCTGACATTCCACCAATTTATAGGTCATCTTTCAATACCTGCTGCTATGGAAGATCTGGAAGAATAAGGCAGGATCCCTGCCCTCAAAAGCTTAACGTCTAATTGAGGATACAAGATCAATATGCTTGTGATGAAGGAAATCAAGCAAAATAGGGCGAAATTCAGTGTTAAACTGTGTGGCATGGATACTCACAGGTTGCAGGGTCCCAACAGAGAAGCTCAAAGAGGGCCGGAGCAGCCACGGAAGACCTCCAAGAAGAAGTTGGACTTGACTTGGGTCTTAAAAGATGGACAGATTTTTCAGGGCAAAGAACAGTAGGGATGACATTCCAACTGAGGCAGGAGTGAGCATGATGAACATAGGACAGGTGACTGCGGGAAAGTTAAAGAAGCGGGTTACCCTAAGGCTGGACCAATAGAACAGCGGAGGACAATGAAGGTCAGAAAAACTTTTTGTGTGACCAACCTGGAAGTTATATAAGGTCATAAAAATTTGAATAATGAGGAGTCACACAGCTGAAAAGGACCTTATAGGTCTCGTATCAAGGAATTTCTGGACTTCCAAGCCCCAAGTCCCCTATTTTAGCCAGTTCCTTGATACATCCACTCCCTCCTTACCTGCCCTCTCAGCCCCCCACTGCCAGCCAACATGGAGCCCATGATTTGAAACAATGTGTATTCATTTAGTAAAATTCACTTATTTCCCCATTTTCACTTGCCAGTAACACGGAGTTGTCTGTTAGGGCTTCTGATAAACATGAGCTGACCAGTTTATTTGCATCAAGGTGATATAATCAAAAATAAATATCAAAATAAATCAACTGCATGCTTTAGTAAGCCTATGTTCCCCAAAGAATAATACAGCTTATGTTTCTGAAATATAATAAATGGCCCCTGATCGGGAATCAATAATTTAGGTGAAACTCCTTATTTTGGAAACAAGAGAAGTGAGGACCAGATCTAGCCTTGCCAAGACCTCTAAAAGATTTAAAACAAACCCAGGGGTGCAGGAGTGTGGGAGCCAGGACCTGGTTCAGGACTGTTGGCCCCAGTGGATTTGAGGCGTGAGTCTGGGATGATGGCAGGAGGCTCAAGAAAAGCATGCATTAAGACAAAAGCCAGCATCTGCATTAGGATATGGTAAGGAATAAATAGATCCAAGGCATTTTGAAGAAAGAATCAAAAAGACTTGGCAATTGGACTCATGGTATGAAGAGGAGGATGTATTGGATCTTTGTAAGCCACAGAAACTGACTCTGGCTGGCAAAAGACAAAAAAGCAAACAAATACAAACAAACACAATAATGAAAGGATATGGGTATCTCAGAGAACCTAAGGAAAAGCGGAAAACTCATGTGGACCTCAGGTCTAGGTTGTAGGAAATGAGAGTCAGTTTCTTGAGGACCCTGCCACAGGGATGACTCTAGTCCACTGTCAGTAATTTTGTCAATGTGCTCAAGATTCATATTCCGGGTTTCTGGCCACAGTAACTAAAACAATGGTGGTAGTATTAGCCAAAGTCAGGGACCTGAGAAAAATACATGGTCTTTGATGAATCACTTTTCTTCCTAAGCCAGAAAACTCTAAAACTTCCATCTCTAAAATGCTGTGAGTTAATAAGTTGGAGTTTTGTTCTTTAATATTTCCTGTCTCCCAACTAACCTAGTGTTTTAGGTTAGATTCTCCCAGAATCACACTCTGAGACAAGGATTTAGGTGCAAGTGCTTCACCTGAGGTGATCCAGGAAGCACCAGTAAGGGTGGAAGTGAGATGGGAAAGGGAAGAAAGCCAAGGCAGGTGTGTCCATGAGCAGATTATCATCGTGAGCAACAGGGATCAGCCCCACTGGGGAGCTCTGCGAGACTAGAGAACATGCCTCAGAGTTGTCCTATCAGAGGGTAAGGAGATTGGAGTACTTACCTACGAAATCTCCCCCCTCATTGGCGAGGGCTGCTTCTGGGGCGTTACCTTCTGGCCTGCTCTGGATGAACTGAGCATGCTCCCATCCTGACAATGCTCTTGGCAGAGAGCTGCAGGAGCTGCTGATAGAAAACCATGGTCATGTAAGGGAACCATGAAGGCCAAAGCACTATGAGCAGGGCATCAATAGCAGCTACTATTTGAGTGTCTTTAACAGTTTGGCTCTTCACAGCATTTTCACCTTGGAGCCACAATAATGTTCCATCAGAGGAGCCCAATCAAGGAAACACCAGTGAGAAGCTCACAAGCAATACTGCAGAGCTCAGAAAAAGCCCAAGTCTGGGACTGCCTACTAGACCGTGTTCCTGTTCAACTTCATGGTCTTTCCCTTGTCTACTTTCTGGGGCTTCTTGTTTATTTTACTCCTGAAACCAGTGCTCCTTTTCTAAGTGACATTTTAATACCACTGTCCCCAGACAACCATGATGCTACCCTCTGCTGGAACATGCAGAGTAGGTAAGTGGAGAAGTGTTACAATTTAAATTAGAAGTGTGAAAACAACACTGGGAAATTCCACTTGAGGCTTGCTCAGGAGAAAAATCAGCCTTCAGGAGAACTGATGGTCATTTTGGTGAGTGAGTGATGGAAAAGGTTTTGCTCTGATTTCGTGTTCACTGCATTTGGAAGGTCTCACATGGCATCTTGCCTCGACTCTATGAATCTCAAACCAAGAGTAAGTATGATGAGAGTAAACTACTGGGTGCCATATTTGTGTCATGACAGATCCACGAGCTCAGGGCTAATCCCTTACCTGTCTCAGGTGGCCCAGTAATTCATTTGTTCTAGTCCACCAGTCAGGCCCAGACCTGCTGTGCCTAAGACAGTTACTTGAGCTCTCATTTCAGCTCAGATCATGATGGGAATACTACCACAGAATATTCTCTGGGTATGCCACATGTATTAGTTATTATTCACTCACATTATTGCGTGTATTTTTATTATCCACTTATCTAATTCAGATAAGTTGGAAATAGTTGGTGGGGGCATCCCCCAAGTTATTTCTCTTCTATCTGTCTCTCTTTCCTTGCCTAGGTAAGTGATCTTTGATATCTAATTTATGCTATTACATACATGAGATGAAGTAACGAAATCAAATAAAGCCAATATTTATATCTTCCATTTATTTAATATTCAACATACGAGAATTTAACAAGTGATTGAAGCTAACACCTGAAACATAATATGTTTAAGAGGTTACCATACTATTATAAAAGTCTTTTATAATTTAATAAAACCCCTAATTACAGGCTTCAATAGCTTAACTGAGACATGCACCCCTCCCTAAATACCTCTATTTCCTACATGACCTGGCCCAGCCCTTTCACCCAGGGATGCAACTACATTCTATTCCCCAATACTTTGCCTACGCATTACCTGAGTCTTTAACTAAGTTGCTCCCTCCAGCTTGAATGCCTGCTCCCAGTTAGACTCCTCCCTGTCCATTCTACTTTCCACTTCAATCTCTAAGAAGGCAGCATAGAAGACTTAAGGCATGCATTAGAGTTAGGTAGAACCAGGCTAGACAGCACCAGGCTTAAGTAACAGCTTTGCTCTTAACTAGCTACATGATCTTAAACTATTTACTTAAAATACTGAGGCTCAATTTTTCCATCTCCAAAACGAAAATGAGCTACCTTATTCCTAGCATGATTTATTTCCCATCTCCCAAGCTCCATGCACATTCCAAAGGAGCTCTGAGGTTTTCCCCTCTTAGCATCATATCAAAGATCTGACTTATTTAAATTGTGAATGTAAATAAAAAATTAACATTATAAAATAGATGCTCTCCCAGTCATCACCTTACTTGAGAGGAGATTTTTATAATTCATGCTAAAGAAAATCAGTTCTCAAAAGCAAATTCTGGTCTTCCTAATGATCGTGTGCCTTGTCTTTACTCATTCCAGAAATATCAATTAATACTAAGGAAAAGTTATAAAACATACAAGGATTATATATGTTTCTACTGGACAGAGCTAGCTTTGACCATAAGAGGTTGAGCATCTACAAGCAATACTAGAAATACTGGGATAGGCCAGGAAGCTCATTAGGCTCTCATACAGCAGAGCAAAGGAGAAGAGAACTCTTTGCTTTGGAAACTCTTGCTTCCTGAGGAGTCACCAAGCTGAGGGGAAGGTAACCACAGCTGTGGGTAGCAATAGCATGGTAATGAGTACAGCCTTTGACACTGACCCCAAGTTTGTGGCACAGCTGAGGTCATGAGGCCCTCTGGGTTCCTTCTTTCCTCTGGCAGAGTTAAATCTGGCTTCTGGGTTTTCCTTAGAGACCACTAAGGTCTTCAAAGCAGGCACTGCATTACTTGTCACTATTCCTCAAGGTGGCCCTAATCAATAGGGAGATACAACTACTACCACCATTTACTGAGGCCCTATTGGGCACCACAAGCTGTACAGTTGCTTATGTAGAACTGTGGTTCTCATCATTTTCACATCATGGGCTACATAGAAATTGGTAATTTTTTTTTAAATTTATTTATTTATTTAATTTTGGATGTGTTGGGTCTTCGTTTCTGTGCGAGGGCTTTCTCTAGCTGCGGCTAGCGCGGGCCACTCTTCATCGCGGTGCACGGGCCTCTCACTGTCGCGGCCTCTCGTTGCAGAGCACAGGCTCCAGATGCACAGGCTCAGTAATTGTGGCTCACGGGCCTAGTTGCTCCGCGGCATGTGGGATCTTCCCAGACCAGGGTTCGAACCCGTGTCCCCTGCATTGGCAGGCAGATTCTCAACCACTGCGCCACCAGGGAAGCCCAAAATTGGTAGTATTTTTATAGCACATTGGTATAAATGGATGAGGCTGCTTGGCTGCAACGACTGGTTTCAAGCACCAGCTGCTCTAGTCATGAACCCTGAGGGCTGAGGGGACAATACGTCAACCCACTTTTATCCATTTTACAATATAAAAATATGCCATGGCTCTGATAGATTTTCATTTCCTCTTACAATAACACCTGGAGGTAAATATTGTTATCTACTAGTTGCTTCACGAGTTCACATACTTAGTAAATGGTAAAGCCAGGATTTGAATCTGGTCTCTTTGATCCCATGTTACCTTTTATCTATTACAAGTCAACCTGCTTTTATAGCTGCTGATGCTGACTTTATCAGTCTTGGAGATGTGGATGGTGGTCTTGCTAAAATGGGGGAGGGCCTGAGTTTTGAGGGCCAGGCTGACACATGGGGCAGGCAGCAGAGAGATATTCCTATATATTTTCACATGGGTCTGAAAAGATCAGTCCTACAGACTTCTTTGTAGGTTGACCATCTAAAGGTGACATCAGTCCAAAGGGTCTGGACACCAAGAAAAATTCAGGGCAACAAGTCACCAGGGAAAGGCAACAGAGACCAGAATGAAATGAGAGTCAAAGCACCAGGTGAGAGGTGGGAACTGACACAATTCCCTGAGCCAGATATTCTCAAACTTGAAGGCATCAGAATCATCTGAACAGTTTGTTCAAACGGGCATTGCCCCACACCTGAATTCTGTAGGGCCACTGAAAGAAAAATGTATTGATGAAAACCTGCAACCACTGGTGTGTTTAACCTTTGGTGTTTTTGCCAACAATTCAGTACTCTTCTACTTCCATAATTATTTTAACCCTAAGTATAGAAATACAATATTAATTGGCAACAAAAAAGTAACTGACCTCATCTCCACTCTCCCCCAGTCAGCTGAAAAGAGAATACCAGATATTAAATTCTCTTATTTGAGTTCTGGGATTATTCATGCAATGACATCATTACAATGATGTAGGACCCTGAGTCTTTTAAGGGCACCTCTCCCTTAGTCACAATTTCTCTCCTCCTTGTATCCTGAGTACAGCTAACACAATTCGCTGGGCACGGACTGGTGGCCCCTAAGCTATTTCAATCCCCATCTGGCTTCATTCCCTGTTAGAGAGCTTGTCAAGACAATCTGTCTCTGAATTTGAGTGGGCCTCTCTTCACTTACACTCCTTCAGGGGGAAATTGAATTTCTTCTGGAACAGGCTCATCAGTTGTTTAGAAGGATGCAGATAAGGCACAGGCCACTGCACGTTTATCCCTGAACTTTAAAGAAACCATAGATTTCAAAAGAAAATAAATCTTCTAACCCTTACAGTTGCTCTCCCTTTTAACTAAATAACTGGCATTGAAAAGAAACCATTATTGAACATGCCTCCCAAGCCCTTTTGTAAGTGCTATAAGAACTTCTAAGTGACAAGGGCTCCTGTTTTTGCAGAAGATAGGTCCCATTGTGAGCATTTAAGAATAACTCACATTTAGTCAAAATAGGCAATCATTTTTATTTTTTCTAAAGACTTGTCCACCAGAAGCAAACTCAAAATAATAAATAATATAAAAGATTTGTCCACCAGAAGCAAACTTAAAATGCATCTGTAAGCGCCAGAGTCAGTTTCAGGCTTTGAGCACTCCTGTTAGAATCCATGTTTGAGGGAAGGTAGTCCAGAGAGCATCTTGGAAAGGCACCAGGCAAAATAACAGAGTTTGAAAAGGTTTGTTTTTTTTTTAAGTCAAAGCATTTTTGTACTTTCTTTGATGTTAAAAGAAAAAGATTCTAATAATGACATTTTGTACCAAGAGTCATTAGACCAAAGTATCTGCCTGAAGCAAAATTTTATGGCCAAGATATGAACCTGCAAACAGAACCTTAACTATTGTGATAGGAGCTGACTATAGTAATAAAAGTGAATTTGTTAAATAAAATATGTTTATAATTCACTGGGCTTGGAATCAGGTAGGTGGGAAGAAACCTCCAGTGAGTCGTTATGATTTTGCAAAACAGTCAAAAGAGCAGTTCGCTCTGTAGGCAGGTGGAGGAGTGCATGCCCTATTGTCATTATTACAGTGTGCGATTTCATTTATTCATGGGGTGCCAGGGATGCATGCTCTTTTGAGCTGCTAAAACACAGTGGACAAAAGCAAGAAAACAGAATGAAATCCTGGCCTTAAAGAGACTGTGATAGAAATGTGTGAGCGAGTCCCATTTGGCTGATGACAGGAAACACTGAGAGAACATTAATGCAATAAGCTTTTGCAGACTGTGGTGGGTTTTTGCAATGATTCTGAAAGAGGTTAAGAGGAATATGATATAAATTCATTTGGAAGTTATTCTGGGCAGCCATGGCGTGTGAAAGAAAACAAGGCCTAGCCAAAAAGTGAGACTCTCATTGGGGCATAAAGACGAGAACCAAACAAAGGAAGGAACAAGGCTTACTATTGCAGAGGACAGAATTCAGCTATACTATAAGAAAAAAAATTTGGCTAGTATATAAAAGAAGAAAAGCTAGCTCTAGTTTTTCCCACAAATGGATTGCCTATAACATCACTATCAATAAGTCATATGAGGATCATACACAGGTGAAAAGGACATAGAAAAGAGAACCAGAACTTAGGGAAGGTTGTGCCTCCAAACAAGCCAGATATTTCTATTTCTACCAAATTTTTTTTAACATCTTTATTGGGGTATAATTGCTTTACAATGGTGTGTTAGTTTCTGCTTTATAACAAAGTGAATCAGTTATACATATACATATGTTCCCATATCTCTTCCCTCTTGCGTCTCTCTCCCACCCTCCCTATCCCACCCCTCTAGGCGGTCACAAAGCACCGAGCTGATCTCCCTGTGCTATGCGGCTGCTTCCCGCTAGCTATCTACCTTACGTTTGTCTACCAAATTTAATATCAAATAGGTTTAAAAAGAGAAAGAGTTATGATATTGTGTCTCCCTCAAAATTCATATGTTGAAGCCCAAACCCCTAGTACCTCAGAATGTGACTGTACTTGGAAAGAGGGCCCTTAAAGAGCTAATTAAATTAAAGTGAGGCCATTAGAGAGGCCTTACTCCAATCTGACTGGCGTCCTTAGAAGAAGAGGAAATTTGGACACACAAAGACATTCCAGAAATGTGTGCACACAGAGGAAAGACTATGTGAAGACACAGTGAGAAGGCAGCCATCTGCAAGCCAAGGAGAGAGGCCTCACTAGAAGCCAAACCTGCCAACACCCTGGTCAGACTTCCAGCCTCCAGAACTGTGAGAAAATAAATTTCTGTTGTGTGAGCCACCCAGTTGGTGGTATTTGTTACAGCAGCCCTGGAAAACTAATACAGAAATTGGTGGGGGGGGGAATTAAAAGAAAAGTTTAAATATGAAGAAAAAGAAGAAGTTCATATTAATAGTATGTCTCTTGTGGTTGCCAAGGGGAAGGGAGTGTGGGGGAGGAGTGGATTGGGAGTTTGGGATTAGCAGATGTAAACTATTATATAGAATGGATAAACAAGAAGATCCTACTGTATAGCACAGGAAACTATATTCAGTATCTTGTGATAAACCATAATGGTAAAGAATATGAAAAAGAATGTGTGTGTGTGTGTATATATATATATATATATATATATATATATAATATATATATGTATAACTGAATCACTGTGCAGAAATTAATACAACATTGTAAATCAGCTATACTGAAAATAAAATTTTAAAAAAATAGTAGGTCTTAAAAAATGATACAGAAATACATTTCTATGACCTTAGAAATAATCATTTTCCAGAAGAGAAAACTGATGGCCAGAGAGAGCAAAATTACTGTGCAAAGTCACAGTCAGTTGCTTATAACACTACCATTAGAACTCAGTCTCCTGACAGGGACCCTGAGCTGTATCGTTTCACTCGCCTCAGTACAGCCTTGATGGGTGCAGGTTGAACAGCTGCCTCCAAGCTGGGTCTCCTCCACCCATTCTTCTGCTATGACCACAGCAATCTTTCTAAAATCCAAATACCACCGTGTATTCTCTCACGCATAACCTCAAGTACAAGTTCAAACTCCTCCACAGGTCTACTCCTCTACCCCAAAGCCATTTTTTAGGTCCCCAAGCAGGGCTGTGCTCTCTCTTCCATCCAGACCTCAGGGTGCTATCCTTCTGCCTGGAGCATTCCCCATACCCTACACTTTGGATGGTAAGCTCCCATTCATTTTTCAAGTCTTTAGAGATTACTTCTTTCAAGAGCCCTAATTCTCAGTTAGCTGCCCTTTCTAAATTCTCCCCTTATTTCTCCCATTTTAAAGCTCATCATATTATATTGTAATTGAGGCTCCAATAGGCTGTAAGCTGGATAAGGGCAAAAACAGATTTGTCTCATGCTTAGTAAATCCTAGTTGAGGGAATTCTGTACTATGTCTGTTTTAGAGAGGTTTCATTTGCACTACCTCATATTTCAGCAGACATCTGTTAATCTGACTAGCCCATTGTATTCATAAAGATGCTTAATAAAGACTAGCTGAATGGATGAAGAGCAAGTTAACACAATATGTACTACTGGAGAGCAGAAGGGAGGCTGCATATTGTAGCTGCCTCAGGCTTCACTGGTAAATTGTTAATCTGACCCATTTTACCCATCCTCACCCAAAGAAACTCTGAGGCCACAGAGCATAAGATAGGAAAATTCCTTGAGGTCATCTAAGAGGTGGGTCTGCCGCAAAGGCTGTTGGAAATCTTGAGGGAAAGTTAGAAGAGCCTTTGGAAGCCTCTGGAACAGATACTTCTAGGACTGGTCTAGCTGTGGCCATGTCAGGCTGTGCTGACAACATCCTGCAGGGAGCTCAGGGAGAAGGGAGGGGAGCAGACGTGGGCCTGATCGAACAGTCTTCAAATCTGGCCAAAGCCCTGTGCACTAAAAGGCTGGGTGACTTGTTCAAGGTCACGAAGTTAGCCAGGCAGGAGGATAAGGACTGGGATTTGAACACAGAAAGTGTGGCTGGCTCCAGGGTCCATGCTATAAACCACTACGGTACATGGTAGGATGTACTACTTGTGAGAATTCTTCCAGTGGGGAGAAGTGGTGGTTGAGGGTGTTAGACCAGACTCCCTCACTGGAGTTGTTGAGTTCTTGCTCTGCCTTCTTGCATGTTCGACATGCTGGAGAGGTCCAGCAGGTCCTTCCAGAAGGAAATATTTTTCTCTCTGCAGGTCTGGACTCCTACCAGTGGATTGTCACCAGTCAGAATAGGCAGGTGGCAAATTAATTAGGGAAAAGCAGGACTCACAGTCTTGAGAATAATTAATGTTGTCTTCTAATCGCTTTCCTCTGGGGGAAACTTTGCATACAGCTTAAAAGAAATGTCATCTACACCTCACTATTTCCAGAGTCTGACTGTGAAAAGCAGCTCTTTTCTTTCAGAGCTCTGTAAAAGCATCGTTTAAAGGGTCTTTCTCTCAGTTACCAGCGAAGTCCACACATTTTCCTGCGGATATGACACCACATAGGCCCCTGTAATAGCAGAACTACCAGGAATGGTCAAATATGTGGTTACAAGGTAACAGGAAACCTCCTGCCCCTCAATGCCCTATTGCTCCCCCATTGCCAACTGGCACCTAAAGACAGTGATTGGGACCCCACAGAATATAGCACAAACATCTTGGGGAACTATAGAAGAGCTTCATGGAAATGGTATCACATGGCATGAGGTAAAGGATGAGAATATTCACAGATGAAAAGGAGCAGAGATGAACAAAGGAAAAGAGGTGAAATGCAGGGGACAGATAAAAAAGAGACAATTTGCTGTAGTGCTGGTTGTCCAAGGTGAGAGTAGGAGAAAATACTGCAAAGGGAGCCTAGAGCTATTTGGTGGTGAAATTTTAAGACCAACCAAAGAAATGGTTTAATTTGGAAGGCACTGGAGAATCACTGAAAGTTTTTGAGGAGAGAAATGACATAAAGTGGTATTATCTTGGAGCTGGAAGGAATCTTCCAAGTCCCTCATTTTACTGTTAAGGGAACAGACAGGAGAGGGTATTTGGCCAAGGTTCACCCAGAACTAGAAGTCAGGTCTCTTGATCCACAGTTCAGGGCTCTCCACACCAATTACCTTCTCTTAGCTAGTCCATTAGTTATGTCTGATTGTATGGAAGTAGCCATGGTGGTTTTCTATTTGTTTTTTCTTCTTGTTTATCATATTCGCATTCCCACCCCTCCCTCACAAATGGGTTTGCTCACATGGTTAGGAGGTAGCTAGAAAACTACCGTTATCTTCATTGGTTAGTATGTCCCAGGCCCTGAGCTAAATGCTTTACATACATCTTCTCATTTAATCCTCATGATATCCCTATCACGTATTATTGTCCACATATAGATGGCCACATACTTTGCCAAAGATCTCACAATCACAAAGACACTAGCAAGACATGGAAACAACCTAAGTGTTTGGTGAAGAATGAATGAACAAAGAAAATGTGGTATATACATATACAGTGGAATACTACTTAGCCTTTAAAAAGAAGGAAATTCTGCCATTTTCTACAATATAGAGGAACCTGGAGCAGATTAGCTAAATGAAATAAGCCAGACACAGAAAGACAAATATTGCGTGATCTCACTTACATGTAGAATCTAAAGAAGTTGAACTCACAGAAACACAGAGTAGAATGGTGGTTGCCAGGGGCTGGAAGTTGGGGGATATTAGTCAAAAGGTACAAAGTTTCAGTTATGTAAGATGAATAAATTCTGGAGATCCAATGTACAGAAAAGTGACTATAGTTAATAATATTGTATTGTATACTTGAAATTTGCTGCGAGAGTAGATCTCAAGTGATCTCATCGCACACTAGAAAAAGCAAACTCTGTGAGGTGATGGATAATTAGCTTGATTGTGATAATCATTTCAGAATGTGTATGTAGATCAAAACATCATGTTGTACACCTTAAGTATATACAATTTTTATTTGTCAATTATTCCTCAATAAAGCTGAAATAAACAAACATTGGTGAGGGGGAAGGGAGAAGAGGTGAGGCTACAACTCCACCCTCGTTTTTCGTTCTCCCAAGAGCAGGTTCCTTCCACTATGCCAAGTGCATGTCCCACTTTAGCACATGATGATACCCAGGGTCTCTTGAAAACCCCTGAAATCAAAATAGGTAGAAATAATTCCACTTTTCCCACAACTGAACACCAATCGTCCCCATCCTGACACTGCTCTGACCAGAGTGGCCATGGCAGGGTATTAATCCACACCTGCCTGGCTCATACTTCCTTACTACATTCCCACAAGAATCTCCCTAGTGATGTGCAATCCTTCTTCTAATCCATGCAAGCAGCAAAGTTCCTGTGCTTTGGCCAGATACAATTCACCTCCCCAACTCTGGGTATAAAGAAATTTCATCATATGTGCATTTTAACTTGAGGGAAATCAACCACACATGCTGGGCCATCAAGAAGACTGGAGGGAGGGAGGGAGGGAGGGAGGGAGGGAGGGAGAATGAGACTTCCCTCTACCATTCTACTCAATGGTCATATATCCTGATGTAGAACTGAGAAAGGAGGTAGAAAATTGCTATACTTCAGGCAGTCTCTGTCCTGGGGTGCTTTTCATACTGACAGCATATCACCACATGGAGTTAATTCTAGCATTTAAAAATATCTTTTTCATATAATGTAACCCTTCAATTCAAGCCAACTTCAACCGATGCTGAACAGAAGAAAGCAGTGGGCTGTTCAAATGCTGAAAGAAAAAGCAGAGTGTTTTATATATCTCAAATGCAGTAACTTCCTAAAGAATGTTCAAGGGTAATTTGCACTATATGATGCTGTTTCTTTGCACTCTGCCTTCATAACCTAACCTCCAGTAAGATGTAAATCTACTCTAAGTTCAAATTATTATGGAGAACTCTCTTCTGTATCTTTCATCCCTCCATATAATCTCTTAATTTTTGCTCTAAGTCCAAAGCCACTAGGTGTGTGTGGTGGTGGGAAAGTGGGGGTTGATGAGAGGGCTGACCAGGCTTCAGGATTTTTTTTTATGGAGGATTAACCAATCTAGTACCATCCTCCATCAATTCTACCAGTATTTTCTGAGCACCGACTTATGAACCATATCCTGTGCTAGAAACTGGGAGCAGAGTTGTGACTTACTTAGTGACTTGGTAAGTTTTATTATAGAAGGAAGCACAAAGTACCTTGTTTTCTCTACCTCGTGCCACAGGGTGCCACAGGGTGTATTAGCATTTCATTACAATGTTCCCATCTCACAGTTAAATTCACTTTAATCTTAGGTACATTAAAACCATTAAAGACTCCAATGGTTTTATTTCAATAGCTTTAGAAAAAGGAGCAAACTCTTGCATTCTTCATATGCTCATTTGCTATGGACTGAATGCACCTCCCGTCAAATTTACATGTTGAAGTTCTAAACCCCAGCCCCTCTCTCTCACCCCTAGAATACAGGAGGGAAAGTACTCTCCAAGTCAAAAAGCATTGATGGCTTTTCTTTGTCAACTAAAATCACCGTATGACCTCCTCTGTCTAGTCCTCCGTGACGGGCTTCCCTGGTGGCGCAGTGGTTGAGCGTCCGCCTGCCGATGCAGGGGACACAGGTTCGTGCCCCGGTCCGGGAAGATCCCACATGCTGCAGAGTGGCTGGGCCCGTGAGCCATGGCCGCTGAGCCTGCGCATCCGGAGCCTGTGCTCCGCAACGGGAGAGGCCGCAACAGTGAGAGGCCCACGTACCGCAAAAAAAAAAAAAAAAAAAAAAATTGGGTAGTCCTCCGTAACATACACTCAGCCTCTCTTGCTTGCCTTCTCACTGATGATGCTTCTGCCTTTAAACTGGTCTAGTTTCTGCTCTCTGAACATCCTCATGCTCCTGTTTTCCCACCTCCACACTTCTGCTCTCTGTTTCCTTCCCCACCCCCTGGAATGTCATTCTGTCCGCATTCACCACAATCCTATATTCATTGTCAAGGCTCATCTCAATAGCTGTGAACTTGTCCCTGGTCTTACCAGTCAGATGTGACTTCTCCTTCCTTTGAATTTCATCTGAACATCCTTTTGGAATTTATCTGACTTCACCTTCCATTTACTTATGTTTGTAGTGTCTTAGACCTCCTGCTTGACTGTGGGTTCTTTAAAAAGTGAAGGTGCAGCTTGGTCACGTTTGCCACGCAGTGCTCTGCCCTTAGAAGGCAACTGAAGAAAGAGTCCTGGAATGGGGTTCTGCTTTTCTGAGTCATTTGCAAGACAATCTCCAATCATATCTTTCCTTCTTGGATCTTTGGAAGCATTAGTCATTCACTGTGAACATAGTACCTGTGTCCAATTGTGTGCTGGACAATCAAGGCCAGAAATAGCCAAAATTACAAATTAGAATATTTCACTTAAACATCCAGATTCCCTTAGAATACCAAAAAATCTGATGACACTGGAATTTTCTCATAGCAACTATCAGAAAGGGAAAATTCGCAGCTGCCCTTTTTGGGTGGGGCATACTTGTTGCAGCCCTCCACAGTTCACTGGGCCCACCTCTTTTACTTATGTCACCCACTGGATCCTCCAGGTGTTTGAATTTACAAGCCCTGGTCTAAATCATGTTTGGCCTTTGTCATTTCCAAAGAATCTAGTATTAGATGTTGCTCAGAACAAAACCCCTATACTTCAAGCCTTGCAATCATCTTTTTAAAATACACTCCTCTGAATACTAACACTGAGAATCCTGAATGATTTCCTGATGTACTTCTTCTTTCTGAAAAAGTGTCTCCAAGTACCTTTAGAAATTGTAAATCGACTGCACACAAAGGCAGTGTGAAAGTCACTTCGATGAATATAAAAATAAAACATAATTGTAACATGTGAAAATGTCAAACCCTCATTAAAATACTAGAAATGTCATTTAATAAAAGAGGCTTGGAGATTCACACTGTTAAACTGAGATACCAGGGAACTTTATGCACATATTTTTAACACATAATCAAGAGAAAAAATTGAACTGGGAACTGTAAGGAAAATAACTTTGCCATATGTACCCCAAACTGTAGTAAATAAACAATGAGCAGAGATATGTTTTTACTCTTTGAATACAACATCAGGTCCCTAGAGCTGAGCCACAAGTCAACAGCATGTATTATACTGAGAAAAAGAACTCACTTTATTAAGTATCAAGAACAAAATCCTCCACAAATGTCTTTTCTAATAGAAATCACCCTCACTGCTAATTTGGAATTTGGAGCAATAGCCTTTTATTAAACTGTTTACAAACAGCATTTCATACGTCAGAATATATAATCATAAATCAAGCTGAGATGACTGCATTAGCCTCAAATAGACTCAGTTAGAGAACCTCAATAGGGATTTTTAAATACTCTTCCTTCCAATTTTACCCATAATGCCTTGCAATGCAACTTAATTTTGATATTGAGTCTTTCATAAAAGTTCTATCTTTACTAACTCAAATAACATTGTTACAAAATTAAAATGAAAAACAAAACATGGCAAGGGGAAAAAATTAGCAGGGATAGTCAAGGGACTCCAGATATATCTTCAAGTGAAAACAGAAGATATATAGAAAGTCAATAAAGAAGTGAGATAGAAAAGCAGGTTCCCATGTTTAAGTTGCACAGCAAGGGAATTTTCACAAGCTGTGGCCTACTGGCTTGAATAAACAGAACAGATTATGGAAGAAGTTATCTGTAACATGAGGGAATAGCAGGCAGGCATACAAAATGGGCATTATAATTAGATTTTGCAATTATCTTGGAGTGCATTTCTAACCAGGTGTATAACTTGATGGACAAGAGCACCAGCTTTGGAGTTGGATCTCTTGGTGATAGAGGGCAAGTTACTCTCTATCCCTCTGTTTCCTTATTCTTAAATTGGAAATAACAGTGCCTACATCATATGGCTGTTGTGGGGTTAAAGAAGCTAATGCATGCAACACACTTAGGAGGATTGTGTTTACACTGTCATCCTTCATGTTGCATCAAGGCAGACAGACGTACTGAAAACTCCAAATAGGTATTAATCTTCAAAACAAGTACACACTATCTGTTGACTCTTTCCCTTGGAAATAGGGAACTTACATTGAACCAAGTCATAAAACAAAATTTAACATTTTTGAGCAAGGAAATAGAAAAGATCTTCAAAAAAATAAAGAAAAGAAAAAAAAAAACAAATAAGTGAACCACTTTAAACCATAAGTAAACTGACCTAAAACTATTGGACCAAAATAAAATCAAAGACATCAAAATGTTTTCCAAATGAAAAGCAGAACAATTGTTTAATTGGATTCAGTCCCTGGGAGAGAAATGAAATGAAAAAGAGGCAAGTAATTATGTATACAAAGTCAAATGATTAATTTGTTATTAATGACAAACTGTGAGTCCAATTTTATTGTTCAACTTTCCACATTCCTAAGTGTTGTCCTCAGCCTCCACGATCTGGTTCAGCCTTTCCATAGCTACTCTTATTTAGGGGTATTTTTACCTTTACTCACAGTGGATTCGCTGGCAGTGGACTGTAGGTGCCAGTAGACAACCTGTGATCAGAGGAAATGGATCATGACTTAAAGACCAGAGCAGTTCTCAGAAACCACTTAACAGGTCTGATATGGAGGTGAAGATATCAGGTTTGTCAAGCAGTGGTTTCTGATAACAATAAACAAGAGGACCAACCAAATCTAACACCTACAGGTGTTAGATCAGGACCAGCTATGATTCAGAAGTTAGGAGAACAAACAAGAACCAGAAAGGAAGCAAAACAAATATCTGAAATTCCAGGCAGTCAGTTGAGACCCAGGCTCTCCAGAATGAAACTGGCACATAGTAGGAAGTCAATAAATGAAAGAGTAAATTAATGACTAAATGAATGAAAGAGAGGGTCATGGAAGAGCAAGCAGCAGGACAGGTAAAAGGTGTGTGGGTGGTGGGAGGGGAAAGTGTGGAGAGAAGACTTTGCTAACAAAGACTCTTTTGCCTCTACCTGAGAGTCATAAGGAACCTTCTTTAAGACTGGAGGACGCCATTAAGTGTGGCTAGCTAGAGAAATGACAGTGTGAATACACAAGTACATTGTGCTTACTAGTAAGAAGTAATGAGGGAAAGAACCAAATTGTCACTTGTGACCTCCTCCTCCTCCTAAACTTAAGCAGCTTCTTCCCTTTCTCAAATGCCCTTTTATGCAGAGGTCTCTAAAGAGGCCTCAGAAACTCCACCTCTGATGGTTCCAGCTAGGTCTCGCAGCAATTTTACTACACTGTTTGCTATTCTCCAGGGTTGAAATTCTCTGGGGTCTACCTTATTCCATTCCTGTCCCAGTTTAGGAAAAGGAGAGAGAAAAGGAAAATGGGGGGAAAAGAGTAACAGTTTTTCACAGATTTTAAGAGAAAAGAACCAAGACTGTGTATAAAAGAAATCATGCTGTTCCTCCATTTCTCAGTCTCTGTCAATACTTCTCACCCAGATTTTCCTTAGAATGGGGGTAATGGATAGATGGTGCTCTAAGATCCTCCCTCAGGACTGACCCTTCATTCCCACAGCTGCTGGGAATACTGACTACTGGTAGCTTTCTAGAGATGGTCTTTGGCCACAGCATCATGTCCTCTCCCGGGCAGCAGCCCACAGCCAATAACTGGTTGATACAGAGATACAAAGACCATCCCAGCTCCAGAGTTCCCTTAGAATGGGCTGAGCCCCAAGTGCAATGCCAATCCTTTACCAATCACGACTCCCTCACTTTCCTACAGGAAGCACACAGTTCTCTGTTTTAGGGTCTGTCTCCGGAGAGCTTAATCTAAGAAAGGGACACCAAGTTTGAGGATATATATAAATTACATTCAAGACAGAAAATACACCGACCTTAGATGCTACTTCCACAAGCCATTGACCAGATAGAAATGTCAAGAGATGATAGGCTTAGAGGAATGCTTCTAAGCAGCAGACTTATATTAGAAAAAATGGAGTTGTTCCTTTCCATATGGAAAAGAACAGACAACAAAAGAAAGGACACAATCAAAACAAAGGCAAAATTGCTACCGAGAAATAGTTTATGATTGTATATAATCACATTGCTATGTAATCGGGATGTTCTCATTAAATATAGAAATAATATATAGTCCCTTATCGGATGCAAACAATTTCAGTAATGTTATAATCCTCAAAAACTCAGCATGAGTAGCCTGTGTAAAGCAGTGAATAGCAGGGATTTAATGACTGTCTTGGGGCTTGGTAAAACTGTGTGGTGTTATTTGGGTGATTGTGTCCAGGAATAATTGTTTCATTCATATTGAATACCAGGACGGCTTTAGGAATTAAATAATTTATATTGAATTAAGTTAAATAATCTAGCCAACAAACCTAATGAATCATGAACTGCATTCTGATTGGTGGAGAAGAGGCATTAGCCCCCAGAGAGTAGCTGCTTTCTCTACATAACCACCCAGGCACACTGCAGATAAATTTGCAAGTTGGCCAATATAGTTGCAAAAGATGAACTGAATATAAAAGATAGCTACTAAATCCCCAGAGGCTGAGGAGACCAGTGTGGATTTGGTGATGAATACTAAAAAATTATTACAGAAACAATTAAAGTTAACCCTCAAATTTATGAAATCAATGCAAGCTATGCTGCTTGAGAAATTAACTGTGCTGTTCATTATAAGATTGCTAATTACTATTAGGGAGAAGTGTGCCTTTAAAGCAACATACTCAAAGTAGAAATGTTAGATTGGCTTTTGGCAAAAGACTGAGCATCTATAAAGATAAAAGGAATAGTTAAGAATAAGAGTAGGAAATGTTTTATGAAATACACATATGTAAAATCACCTTTTATTTGATGTAGCCATTTTAAATAGTAAACACAGGGTTAGAATACTATTTATCTCTGGGTATCTTTAAGAACATGATATAAAAACTAAAGAATGAATGAAAAAGATGACTAGGTATTTGGCATGTTTTCAAAAAACACAACTACCCTAAGCATTTACATGAACTCTGCTTGATACGTAAGTGGAGGTATGATAATCGTCATTATGTAATAAGTTGGAGTTTACAAGATTTGTCCTCCTGAAGCTTTTGATTTCTCCTTGCAGGCTGTTTTCATCTAGGAAAATAGTCACAGCATCAAAAGTCCAGGTGGGTGTGTGGCCATGAGGACCAGGAGGATGATTTCCTTGGTACCAACAACCAGGACCAATAAAGCAGCACTTTCCCTTATATTTCATTCTCTTTTTTTCTGGAGAGTTGAAATCATGATTAAAACCACCAAACAAAAGATCTGCTTATCACTATGCTTATTAAAGGAATAAATAACTTGAACAAAGCTTTAAGATATATATAAAAGAAAACCTGTGTGCTTTTCTAATATTTATCTCATAGTAGCAATCACTAGATTCTCTAACATTGATCTTTTTCTTGAGGGTAGAACATAACTTTCCAACTTTTCTTCGTTTCAAAAGGCTTTTCCCAGACATTTTCACAGTCTAGACTTTCGGCTTAAAGATCATCTCTTTGTAACAGAAGCCTTACCTACCTCTGTACCACTTATCCATAGAATGACTATAATCACCCTTCCAAATATCTGACCCAAAGCCCCTCCTATTTCATTTTTAAGAGTATCACATCTGTTTTCTGTACACATTTTTCTCATCTCATAGAGTGGAGACACATCAGAAATTGGGTATGACAGATACATTACCACAGGGGAATAAAACTGAGGATGTTTCTGAAAATCACACTTAAGAAATCAGAAAAGCATTTAAACTTATTTACTTAGAAATGCATTTTCATAAGTATCAGTAATGTTAAAAACTAAAATACTGCACAGTACAGAACCAGGAACTGTTGTAATTACCAGTGTCATGTGGGCACTTCATCTGACTGGAATGCAAAAAGAAAAAAATACCCAGTAATATAGCTGCTTTGAACAGATCTTTCTACTTGGTTTCTTGTTCATACATTTTGGCATCTTTGTAGACAACTTAGAAGAGGTGATGACCTTGTAATGTGATACTAGTAATAGTCATTCAGTGGTTACTACAACCAAAAAGCAATGTCTACATTCAGATGGAAAGCCCACCACTCACTAGTTATGTGACTTTGGGCAAGTTTTCTGAAGTCATTTCATTCGAGTTTCTCCATGACGCCCGTCACAACATGACTTGTCTTATTTACTGCTTTGCTTTATTCTCTCTCTCTTCACTAAAATATAAGCTCCTTGAGGGCAGAAATCGTGTCTTTTCCATTCCCAGCTCTCTTCTGAATACCTATAGTGCACATAGTGCACATAGTGGACATGAGAGAATGAAGAAGTTAATAAACCTCCTTAAGCCACAGTATCTTCATCTGTGAAAGGGAGAAGAATAATATCACCTATCTTAGAAGGATGACATAGCATACACAGTGAGATTGCATACAAAACACTGTACCTGACTATTATTAGGCACATGTAAAACATTATCTTTCCTCTCTCTCTCCTCACTGCAATATACATTAGCATCAGAATGCGTTTATCATTGGTGATCCTCAACCATACCAGATCCTTCTTATAAAAAATATTTTATAATGCACTCTGTACTATCCTAAAGTGAAATTCACAGATATATAACCTACCTATCTACATCATTTTAAATGTATATAATACCTTGTTATACAAAGAACAAATATTTGAGTAACTTACTTTAAATAATAATGTGTTTCCACAATATGTCACCTCACACCTGTCAGAATGGCTATCATTAAAAAGAATACAGGGCTTCCCTGGTGGCACAGTGGTTGAGAGCCCGCCTGCCAATGCAGGGGACACGGGTTCGTGCCCCGGTCCAGGAAGATCCCACATGCCGCGGAGCGGCTGGGCCCGTGAGCCATGGCCGCTGAGCCTGCGCATCTGGAGCCTGTGCTCTGCAACGGGAGAGCCCACAACAGTGAGAGGCCCACGTACCGCAAAAAAAAAAAAAGAATACAAATAACACATGTTGGTGAGGATTTGAAGAAAAGGGAACCCTTGTACACTGTTGGTGGGAATGTAAATTGGTGCCATCACTGCGGAAAACAGAATGGAGTTGTCTCAAAAAACTAAAAACAGAGCTACCATATAAGCTACCGCAATTCCACTCCTGGTATATATCAAAAAACACCCCCAAAACACTAATTCAAACAGATACATGCACCCCAATGTTCATAGCAGCATTATTTACAACTGCAAGATACAGAAGCCACCTAAGTGTCCATCAACAGATGAACAGATAAAAAACATGTGATATATACAACACAGACTGGGTGGCTTATAGACAACAAAAATTTGTTTCCCACAGTTCTTTTTTTTTTTGCGGGGGCTGGGGGGAAGCAGAAAAGAATAGCCTTATTGCTTTGCCAGGCAAAGGGAGCCACAGAGGGCTAATGCCCTCAAAACTGTCCCTCTCACAGTTCTTGAGGCCGGAAGTCTGAAATCAGGGTGTGAGCATGGTCGCGTTCTGGGGACGGCCCTCTTCCAGGCTGCAGATGGCTGGCTTCTAACTGTGTCCTCACGTGGCAGAAAGGCTGAAGAGCTCTGTGGGGTCCCTTCCATAAGGGTGCTAATCCCATTCATGAGGGCTCCACACTCATGACCTAATCACTTCCCAAAGGCCCTACCTCCTAATACCATCACACTGGGGGTTAGGATTTCAACATATGAATTTTGGAGGGACACAAACATCAGTCCATAACACTGTATTTTATCTGCACATAATTATCAAAGTTTTGTATTTTTGTGTCTAAGAGTTTTATCCTCTTTATTTAAAAAATGATACTTTCACACCAATGAAGCACACCAAAGCAAGAGAATGATTTTTGAGAGCATACAATTTGCTAATAAATAAGGGTATTTCAAATATGTTAGGTGAATTAGCTGTATAGGGAAATTCCATTAAACAAAATTCAAATGCATATGAAAAACAATATATATATTATGTATATGTATATATGAATCTCTTTGTTGTACAGCAGAAATTAACACAACATTGTAAATCAACTATACTTCAATAAAATTAAAAAAGAAACAAAAACAAAATTCATGGAGCTTCTACTAAAATACAAGAATCTACCTGTTGACTAGATGGTATAATGCTCTTTGTTAAATAAAATATAAATTTCTGTGGAAATATATTTCTTCCTCCTACGTCCTTTTATCCCGGCCTCCCACATCACTTTTTATGCTAGAGCAGATACACTTGAATCTTATAAAATAATATAATTGATAAGTCCTTAACAACATTATTAAACTACCATTTATTTACTGCTTACCATGTGCCAGGCATGTTGCTGCAATGCCTTTTATACATTAGTGGTTCTCTAGACTGGCTGTCCATTAGAATCACCTGGGAACTCGTCATTAAAAAAAAAAAAAAGTCCGCACCCTAATATGCAGCCAAGGATTGGAATACACGATACACGATCTCATTAGGAGTACAAAGGTAGGCACTATTATTATACTCATTTTTCAGATGCAGAAAGTGAGATACAGAGAGTCTACCTAACTTGCCAAAGTTAATGTGTTAGGTGGCTGAGTTGCAGCCTTAACCCAGAGAAGCCAACCTAGATACTGCAATTTATTTAATAGACACTGCTATTTGCCATCATAATGATGAATGAATGAAGAAAGAGCCTAGATTGACTAGTCTATTTTTCAATTAAGTCCATGTTTTTAATACATTGAAAATCAGTTCCCAGCCAAAAAAGTCTTTAAACCTATGTTTTTAAAACAATTTGCATTTCCAGTCCTCCTCCTCCAAATACCATTGCAAAGTAAATGGATACGTTAATATGGCTTTTTTTTTTAATCATTTGGTTTTTTTTCAATTGAGGTAAAATTCACATAACATAAAATTCACCATTTTAACCATTTTAAAGTGTACAACTCAGTGGCTTTTAGTACATTCACAATGTTGTGCAACGACTATGTAATTCCAGAACATTTTCAGCAGATCAAAAAGAAACCCCATACCCATTAAGCAATCTCTCCATTTTGCCTTCTCCCCCAGCTCCAGGCAACTAATAATCTGTTCACGTCTCCATGAATTTGCATATTCTGGACATTTCCCAAGAGTAAAATAATATAACATGTGGCCTTTTGGGGCTGGTTTCTTTTACTTAGCATAATGTCCTCAAGGTTCATCCACGTTGTAGCATGAATCAGTACTTCAGTCCTTTCTACGGCTAAAGAATATTCCATGATGTGTATATATTACATTTTGTTTATCCATTATCAATTGATGCACATTTGGATTGTTTCCACTTTGAGAAACATTATAATGAATAATGCTTAATGAATACTGGTATACAAGTTTTTGTTTAATAATATGATAAGTAACATCATATCATTACTGAATAACAATAACTTTTCTAGTCCTCAATACTCACTCCAACCAGGTCTCACATTGAGTACAGAACTATTTTATCAAGTTATTAAATTCTTTTTTTAATTAATTAATTTATTTATTTATTTTGGGCTGTGTTGGATCTTCGTTGCTGTGCACGGGCTTTCTCTAGTTGAGGCAAGCGGAGCTACTCTTCATTGCGGTGTGCGTGCTTCTCATTGCAGTGGCTTCTCTTGTTGCGGAGCCCTGTCTGTAGGTGCACAGGCTTCAGTAGTTGTGGCACGCGGCCTCAGTAGTTGTGGCTCACGGGCTCTAGAGCACAGGCTCAGTAGTTGTGGCACATGGGCTTAGTTGCTCTGCAGCATGTGGGATCTTCCTGGACCAGGGCTCGAACCCGTGTCCCCTGCATTGGCAGGCAGATTCTTAACCACTGCACCACGAGGAAAGTCCCAAGTTATTGAATTCTATTTATAAGCTTACCTTTAATATTGTAAGTTAAATGATTATTTTACAAAATAAAATGATGTTTCACCCAAAGGAGTTTTTTTCAAATAACCTTATTTCCATTTCGAGAGAAAAGCTCTAATTTGGGACTTTTACTCTAAGTTCCTTTCACAACCACCCCTCTTCTTCCCTTCAGCTGTTGATTCTATGTGTCCTTGAACAGGTCACTTCCTCACTTTGTTCATTCATTTATTTAACCAATTACTGACCTCATTTCAAGTTTCAGGAACTGGGCTCAATGGGAATACAGCAGGTACAACACAGACACAGACCCTGCACTCACAGGATTTATACTCTAATGGGAGACAGGCGCTAAACACTTCATGAACATAGCGCCTTAGTTATAATTACAGTAAGTGTTATGAAGAAACCCTGAGGATGCTATGAAAGTGAATAACAGATATGATTTTCCTATGCCTCCTTTTCTCCACCTGACATATTACAAAGAAACTGAGACTTTTCAGAAATGTGAAATAGAGTGACTTCATTGACAAGCCTGTCTGCCCCTGTGGTGGAACTGCCCCCAAAAATATGTCCTCCAGCAACACAAATCCCAAGAACACTGTAAAAATTCATGGTTTGGAGACTTAAAAGTATTTCTGGTTTCAAGGATATCTATTAAAATTGAGAAAACTTGTGTAGATATTTGCTGTTAGCAGATTTAATCTTTTTTTTAAAGGAAAGTACCTTTTTTTTTCTTTTTTTAAAAATTAATTAATTTTTATTTATTTATTTTTGGCTGCATTGGGTTTTCGTTGCTGCGCAAGGGCTTTCTCTAGCCACGGCAAGCAGGGACTACTCTTCGTTGCGGTGCGCAGGCTTCTCATTGCAGTGGCTTCTCTTGTTGCAGAGCACGGGCTCTAGGCGAGTGGACTTCAGTAGTTGTGGCACGTGGGCTCAGTAGTGTGGCTCGCAGGCTCTAGAGCGCAGGCTCAGTAGTTGTGGCACATGGGCTTAGTTGCTCTGTGGCATGTGGGATCTTCCCAGACCAGGGTTTGACCCTGTGTCCCCTGCATTGGCAGGTGGATTCTTAACCACTAGCAGATTTAATCTTAAGGCAGCTAAGTAAAAACTGTGTGGCAAAGGGCACTTTCAAATAATGACTCGTGCAATCAGAAACGTGTGTGTGTGTAGTCACGTGGCTTTTTAAGTTGACAAAATGATTATGCATAAATCCTGTAAACTACTAAAAATTCAAACTTTAATAGCATATGAAAATATTACAAAATCAGTTTATTCACTCATCTTTAAGAATTTTTTGTCCAGTTAATAAGAATATTGTAAAGTAAGATGCTAAATTAGACTGTTTTCAAGAACTGGAGGCTTTATCCCTACAGAGCTTCCTCAATTCTGATTCTAAGTTGGCATCTCAGCTTTAATGGCATTGGTTTCTTTAAGAGGACGTATTTTCACAGGCCCAGATAGACCCAAATATTGTCTAGAATTTGACTACATCATTAGAAATTTGGGGTTAGCTCTGAGGTTCATACAGACCCAAATTCTAAGGGCTGCCTGGTCGGCCCAGTTCACCCTCTGCTCATCAGTCCCTGGAGAAACAGCCACATTGCTAAGACAGGTGGTTGACGATTCCTCTCCCCTGACGTTCAAGTTCTAAGGATACCTGTAGAGACTGAAAGCTTGTACAACACTACCAGTGAATCTGCTCCAAAACTGTGACTTCATTTCTACCAAAAAACTATGCAACTTAAAAAAAAAAAAAAGTGTTACTTCTCAGGCTTAGGGCATTTCTACAATGAGTAATGACTGGCACTCCCAGGCACCACCAGTTTAACCCACATGCCTCTAGTTTACATCTGTAAGCCCATATTTCCAGAAATAACTGTACCAGGCTCTATTTTTTCCTCTTAGTTTCAAATTAAATCTGTCCAATAGCATGGCTCATCAGTAAGGTTATGCATGGAATTCCAAAAGCTTTGGAAGCTTAGACCACTTTAAAAAAATAGGTCTCCCTGACCTGGTCCTGTGTCCACAATAAGGAACATAAGTCTCTACACTTGGCCTCTGTTTCCACGTTAACTCATAACTGCCAGTGATGAAGGGCATGGACCTGAAGAATATTGAAAGTCTGGTCATATCCTTGTTCATGTCATGCAACAAACTTGAATGTTCCCTGCACACACTCTACTGATTCTCCTGATGGAAGATCCTAGGGAAAACCAGTTTCTCTTTAGTCTTGAATAAACTAGTTAAATGTTTTTTCCCTGTTTATTGCATGTGTCTCATGACCTGTGGCAAACAGAACCAGTTCTTTCAAGTTTAGTCTCAATTTTTAAAAATTTCTTATGCAGGCCCACAAAATTACTGTGGGTTAATTAATGTGGTAATTTTTTTCCCTAAAAACATCAGGTCAGTTACATTTGCCTTACTCGATTTTGGGACTTACCATTACTGTAGCACCAGTGTCAGTTTGGATTCAAACAGAAATTAGACTGAACTCCAGCTTCTTCATTTATTATTTGGGTGACCTTGGGAAAATGATTTTTATCTGTGCAAGCCTCAGTTTTCTCACCTTAAAAGGGGATTGTAGGGCTTCCCTGGTGGCGCAGTGGTTGGGAGTCCACCTGCCGATGCAGAGGACGCGGGTTCCTGCCCCGGTCCGGGAGGATCCCACATGCCGTGGAGCGGCTGGACCTGTGAGCCATGGCCGCTGGGCCTGTGCTTCCGGAGTCTGTGCTCTGCAACGGGAGAGGCCACAACAGTGAGAGGCCCGCGTACCGCAAAAAAAAAAAAAAAAAAAAGTGGGGGGATTGTAAATTCTACTTTACTGAGTTATTGGGAAGATTAAGTGAATTACTCATGCTTAATAAATATTTGTTGCAAACTTTTAAGATTAATTCTTTAAACCTTTATCAACTACCACGTTTTTGTTTTTTGTTTTTTTTTGCGGTACGTGGGCCTCTCTCTGGTGTGGCCTTTCCCATTGTAGAGCACAGGCTCCGGGCACACAGGCTCAGCGGCCATGGCTCACGGGCCCAGCCGCTCCGCGGCATGTGGGATCTTCCCGGACCAGGGCACAAACCCGTGTCCCCTGCATCGGCAGGCGGACTCTCAACCACTGCGCCACCAGGGAAGCCCCAACTACCACTTTTTAAGGGTTTATTAATTGCTGGTTATACAGGTATCTGGGATTGGGAGAAAAGGAGTATTGTTATGTATATGTGTCATTTATTGGTTTTCCAGCATCCATTCCCCCTCCCTAACTCCACTGGGATTCCTTTTAAAGAACTCCTTCTTTGGTATTGTGTAGGGTGTTGGTGGGTTGGTAAATCCAGCTGCCCATCTCCCACTTAGAATCTAAAGAGGCCAGATCCTGCCTCTGCCTGAACAGCCAGAAACTGAGAATACCCCCCTCTATCGGCCAGTTTGTGGGCCTATCTTGGTCCTTGAATTTTATTATTCTATCATGTACATGGGTATTAGGGGAATGCCTTCTATAGGAATGTGGCCAAATAAAGCATATAGGACCAAGCAGTTAATGAAAATGACTGTAGTTCAATCCATCCACATATCTATAAAGCAAAAATATTCAAGAATCTTCTAATCTTTGAAAAAACTGCTCTTACAAAGTCTCCTCAAGAGCAAAGTAAGTTTTCTGTACTTTCAGTGTTCTCCTCGAGTCTCTAGAGAGACCTCAGGAAGCCAGGCATGGATGTTTTTAAAATGTTATTAATATCCGGTGCTTGGGATGAGTAAGTCATGGGTCCAGTGATCATCTGAGGGACTGTGTATTCTAAATGTTAATATTACTTGGGAAGATTACTTTGTGTAGGTGGTAGAAAAGAGAACAAATCAGTTTGCCTTTTGGAGAAAAGAAAATAAAAGAAGATATGTCTTGTGTATCTGTAATTAATGGGGTTTACAGAGGACTCAATCCACTTCCCACCTGAGTCCAGCGCTTGGGGAGCAAAGTGATAAACGGTCAAGAGGATGATTTTAGCCAAAGGTAACTCTGCAGCACAACACAAAGACCTATTATTACTTTTTTTAATCAGCAAAGAATTTAACATGTATCAGCTTTCAATACTATTTCTTGGTGGATGAAAGGAGGTCCTGAGCTGTGAGCATATCCATTAATTTCTTATCATCAAAGCTCTAGGCATCTTTCCCTGGTGATGAAGTGCCTCTGCCTTGATTAAGACTGTAGAATTATTAAAACACCCTAGTCACAAAGATGATTTAGAAATGTGCCTATGGAGAGTTATCTAACCAAGCACCTCACAGAGGAAGAGCTACCCAGCCATGTGCACACGTACCCAACCTTGACCTCTTTGGAACAAGCATCACTTCCCCATTAAACAAACGTTTCACTTTCTTATCAATTTGCTTTCCAAAATGCTTTCCTTGTATTTTTAACTTAGTTCTTACTTTTCATGAAAGACACACACACACACACATACACACACACACACATTTAAAGACACACATGGTTCTCTAAAACAATCATTGCAATCACTCTTCCGGTATTTATACCCTCGTTACCAAACTATTTCTTCTTGATCTTTCCATTTTAGACATTATCTATTCACTTCCCACTCTCTCCAGCTGCCTCGCTCCTCCCTGCTCACCCATGTGTCTTTCCCATCTCCCAACTCTGCTAATCACAGCTATAGAGCTATGCCATAACTTTGGTTGGAATTTTTAATACTGACGTTATTGTAACTATAAAACGTCTGGGTTTTTATTTCTTTTCTTGCATTAACTTTTTATCCTCAAGTGAATTAGTAACCCCGAACTCTCCCCAGGAGTCTAAACCTCTCCCAGAACATTCAGATACAGCATGTAATCTCTTAATTTTGTCTTCTTGGAAACATCTTTCCCAGCATTTCCTGACCTGCTCTAGCCCCCAGTTGTTGTCCTCTACACCTGGTGCATAATGTTTTTCTAGAATTTCTCTCCATGGTAACCATGGACCTTCCTTTGCCTCCATCTTATGTTGGTCTTCTGTTTCCTGGATTCCATCTCTTCTATCTTGGTTTACTACCTCATGTTATACTATCTCCAGTGATTTCCTAGAAAATTGATGCATCAGAGAAAAATGGAGGCCTTGCACATTGAAAAATGTCTTTATCCTATCTTCATCCTTAATCAATCTTTCATTTGGATGTATAATTTCAGGTTTGAAATCATTTTCCCTCAGAATTTTGAAGGTATTTCTCCATTTTCTGCAGGTGTTTAGTGTAACTATTGAGAATTCTGATGCCAATCTGATTCTTGATCTTTTGTAAATAAATTGTGTTTCTTTCTTAAAAGCTTTTATCTTTTCTCTTGTTCTCAGTGTTCTGAAAATTTTGTAAGAATACGGTTTGTTGTGGGTCATATGTCGGGCACTAGATGTATTCTTTTGATCGAAAGAATAATTACAAAACTATGTCCTTCGATTCTTGAAAATTTAAAAAATAATTTTCCCATTTTACTTGTTCTTTCTTTCTAGAATAACTTTTATTGGGATTTGGGCATCCTGAAATGATCCTCTAATTCTCTTATAATTTCTCTCCAATCTCTCTTATATGTTTTTAATACTTCTGGGAGACTTACTCATTTTATCTTTTGGCCTTCTATTGAATTTTTACATCTGGTATCATTTTTATATTTCCAGGAACTCTTTTTTGTTTTCTGATATTCTTTTTTTATACCATGTTAGTCTTGTTTCATAGATACAATATCTTCAATTTTTTCAAACAGATTAAATTATTTTTTCAGGTTTTAGATCTATGCATGGTCTTTTTTTCCTACAAATTACTTTTCTCCTGTGATGCTGGCCTCTGTCTTTTACATATAGACAGTCCCCAATGTCTTATGCTCCTTGCCTCTCCTCTTCTAGTCAGAGGGGAGCACCAAAGAGCTACTTGGAGACACATGACATGCAGGAGAGCCTGTTAGTGTGGGGTCTTATCCTACATATGCTGATCTGTGCATTTCTTAGTGAGTCCTCTAAGTCAGTCTCTTTAGGAATTTTCTCCTGGGCTTCTCAGATTCCCCAAAGAAAAATCTTCCAGGGTGAAGATTCTCTGTTAGGCCAGTTTACAAACCCACATCTATATAAAAGGGTCTAGCACAGTGTCAGGCACATAACACTCACACAACTAAAAATGTTAAGACCCATTCTTCATCTTCACTACCTTGATGCAGTTTTGAAACCAGTTCCATCAGGTACTGACAGACAGCAACCAGGAACTAGGAGCTCCTTCAGACACTATGGAAGTGGGGAAGTGTCTTCCTTACAATGCAGGAATAGTGAATGGATTATTTTCTCCTTTAGGGTTGAGTTCTGCAATATTAGAAACAGAGATTCAAACTGTTTCCAATTTTTTAGCATATTCCTTAGCTATAATAGTGTCACATACATTATTTATTTTATGGGGTCTTATCCTATGCCATCCTCTCCACTTGTTATTTTTTACTGACCTCTTCCCCTTTCTGTATTTGTCTCTCTTCCATCTCTTGAGTTTGTGACTTCTATTTGAAAAGCTTTGGCCTTCCTTGAGGAAAACACCATAAAACAGCAGTCCCCAACATTTTTGGCAGCAGGGACCGGTTCTGCGGAAGACAATTTTTTCCACAGACTGGGGTTGTGGGTGGAGATGGTTCAGGGGGTAATGCGAGCGATGGGGGTGGGGGATGGTTTAGGAGGTAATGCGAGCGAGCAATGGGACGCGATGGGGGGCGGCAGATGAAGCTTTGCTCACTCACCCACCACTCACCTCCTGCCATGCAGCCCAGTTCCTAACAGGCGGCGGACCGGTACCAGTCCACAGCCCAGGGGTTGGGGACCCCTGCCATAAAGAGAGAGTTGTAACTGGTAAATGACAGGCCCCAGTGACACACAGAGTCTGGCTGACCTAAAATGCTGACCCATTTAACAGATGCACCCAGTTGTTACATATCCAGAAGATTTCAATAGCTTCAAGACTTCTAAAACTGATCTTACTTTTAAGAATCAGTGTGAAAATAGGCATAAAGGATTCTCAGAGAGGGACAGCAAGCCCCTTAGAGCCCTTACCATAAATTGGATTAATATTATTTTGAGGAAAATGGCCCAGCAAATAACACCCGACATCGGATTCTATATAATAAATCAAAATGCATTAATTATTCTAAATACTCTTAATGCTGAGTGAAATCTGAGGATTTCTTAATCAGGATCACTATTATTTCTTAAAATATCCCATCCCTCTGTCACTGGGAAGTTAACTAAAGCTTAAAAGTATATGCTGGGGTACAAAGTTTATGTATACTTTTTTTTTTTTAACATCTTTACTAGAGTATAATTGCTTTAGTGTTGTTAGTTTCTGCTGTATCACAAAGTGAATCAGCTGTACATATCCATATATCCCTATATCCCCTCCCTCTTGCGCCTCCCTCCCACCCTCCCCATCTCATCTCTCTAGGTGTTCACAAAGCACTGAGCTGATCTCCCTATGCTATGCGGCTGCTTCCCACTAGCTATCTATTTTAAGTTTGGTAGTGTACATATGTCAATCCTACTCTCTCACTTTGTCCCAGCTTACCCTTCTCCCTCCCCATGTCCTCAAGTCCATTCTCTACATCTGCGTCTTTATTCCTGTCCTGCCCCTAGGTTCTTCAGGACCATTTTTCTTTAGATTCCATATATATGTGTTAGCATACGGTATTTGTTTTTCTCTTTCTGACTTAATTCACTCTATATGACAGAATCTAGGTCCATCCACCTCACTACAAATAACTCAATTTCGTTTCTTTTTATGTCTGAGTAATATTCTATTGTATATACGTACTACATCTTCTTTATCCATTCATCTGTCGATGAACACTTAGGTGGCTTCCATGTCCTGGTTATTGTAAACAGTGCTGCAATGAACACTGTCGTACATAACTCGTTTTGAATTATGGTTTTCTCCGGGTATATGTGAAGTAGTGGGATTGCTGGGTCTTACGGTAGTTCTATTTTTAGTTTTCTAAGGAACTTCCATACTGTTCTCCATAGTGGCTGTATCAATTTACATTCCCACCAACAATGCAAGAGGGTTCCCTTTTCTCCACACCCTCTCCAGCATTTATTGTTTGTACACTTTTTGATGATGGTTATTCTAATTGCTGTCAGGTGATACCTCACTGTAGTTTTCATCTGCATTACTCTAATGATTAGTGACGCTGAGCACCCTTTCAAGTGTTTGCTGGCAATCTGTCTATCTTCTTTGGAGAAATGTCTCTTTAGGTCTTCTGCCCATTTTTGGATTGGGTTTTTTGGTTTTTGTGTTTCTATTGATATTGAGCTGCATGAGCTGCTTGTATATTTTGGAGTCTAATCCTTTGTCAGTTTCTTCATTTGCAAATATTTTCTCCCATTCTGAGGTTTGTCTTTTGGTCTTGTTTATGGTTTCCTTTGCTGTGCAAAAGCTTTGAAGTTTCATTACATCCCATTTGTTTATTTTTATTTCCATTTCTCTAGGAGGTGGGTCATAAAGGATCTTGCTGTTATTTATGTCATAGAGTGTTCTGCCTATGTTCTCCTCTAAGAGTTTTATAGTGTCTGGCCTTACATTTAGATCTTTCATCCACTTGAAATTTATTTTTGTGTATGGTGTTAGGGAGTGTTCTAATTTCATTCTTTTACATGTACCTGACCAGTTTTCCCAGCACTACTTATTAAGAGGCTGTCTTTTCTCCATTGCATATTTTTGCCTCCATTATCAAAGATAAGGTGACCATGCATGTGTGAGTTTATCTCTGGCTTTCTATCCTGTTTCATTGATCTATCTTTCTGTTTTTGTGCCAGTACCATACTGTCTTGATTACTGTAGCTTTGTAGTATAGTCTGAAGTCAGGGAGCCTGAATCCTCCAGCTCTGTTTTTCTTTCTCAAGATTGCTTTGGCTATTTGGGGTCTTTTGTGTTTCCTAACAAATTGTGAAATTTTTATTCTAGTTCTGTGAAAAAATGCCATTGGTAGTTTGATAGGGACTGCATTGAATCGGTAGATTGCTTTCGGTAGTATAGTCATTTTCACAATGTTGATTCTTCCAATCCAAGAACATGGCATATCTCTCCATCTGTTGGAATTATCTTTAATTTCTTTCAGTTTTCTTATAGTTTTCTGCATACAGGTCTTTTGTCTCCTTAGGTAGGTTTATTCCTACGTATTTTATTCTTTTTGTTGCAATGGTAAATGGGAGTGTTTCCTTAATTTTATTTTCAGATTTTTCATCATTAGTGTATAGGAATGCCAGAGATTTCTGTGCATTAATTTTGTATCCTGCTACTTTACCAAATTCATTGATTAGCTCTAGTAGTTTTCTGGTAGCTCTTTAGGGTTCTCTATATATAGTATCATGTGATCTGCAAATAGTGACAGTTTTACTTCTTCTTTTCCGATTTGGATTCCGTTTATTTCTTTTTCTTCTCTGATTGCTGTGGCTAAGACTTCCAAAACTATGTTGAATAATAGTAGTGAGAGTGGGCAACCTTGTCTTGCTCCTGATCTCAGTGGAAGTGGTTTCCATTTTTCACCATTGAGAATGATGTCGGCTGTGAGTCTGTCATATATGGCCTTTATTATGTTGAGGTAAACTCCTTCTATGCCTGCTTTCTGGAGGGTTTTTATCATAAATGCGTGTTGAATTTTGTCAAAGGCTTTTTCTGCATCTATTGAGATGATCAAATGGTTTTCCTCCTTCAATCTGTTAATACGGTTTATCACATTGATTGATTTGCATATACTGAAGAATCCTTGCATTCATAGGATAAACCCCACTTGATCATGGTGTATGACCCTTTTAATGTGCTGTTGGATTCTGTTTGCTAGTATTCTGCTAGTATTGAGGATTTTTACACCTATGTTCAGTGGTGATATTGGCCTGTGGTTTTGTTTTTTAGTGACATCTTTGTCTGGTTTTGGTATCAGGGTGATGGTGGCCTCGTAGAATGAGTTTGGGAATGTTCCTCCCTCTGCTATATTTTGGAAAAGTTTGAGAAGGATAGGTGTTAGTTCTTCTCTAAATGTTTAATAGAATTCACCAGTGAAGCCATCTGGTCCTGGGCTTTTGTTTGTTGGAAGATGTTTAATCACAGTTTCAATTTCAATGCTTGTGATTGGTCTGTTTATATTTTCTATTTCTTCCTGGTTCAGTCTCGGAAGGTTGTGCTTTTCTAAGAATTTGTCCATTTCTTCCAGGTTGTCCATTTTATTTGGTATATAGTTGCTTGTAGTAATCTCTCATGATCCTTTGTATTTCTGCAGTGTCAGTTGTTACTTCTCCTTTTTCATTTCTAATTCTATTAATTTGAGTCTTTTTTCTTTTTTTCTTGATGAGTCTAGTTAATGGTTTATCCATTTTGTTTATCTTCTCCAAGAACCAGCTTTTAGTTTTATTGATCTTTGCTATCGTTTCCTTCATTTCTTTTTCATTTATTTCTGATCTGTTCTTTATGATTTCTTTCCTTCTGCTAACTTTAGGGCTTTATTGGTCTTCTTTCTCTAATTGCTTTAGATGTAAGGTTAGGTTGTTTATTTGAGATGTTTCTTGTTTCTTGAGGTAGGATTGTATTGCTGTAAACTTCCTTCTTAGAACTTATTTTGCTGCATCCCATAGGTTTTGGGTCGTTGTGTTTTCATTGTCATCTGTTTCTAGGTATTTTTTGATTTCCTCTTTGATTTCTTCAGTGTTCTCTTGGTTATTTACTAGTGTATTCTCTAGCCTCCATGTGTTTGTATTTTTTACAGTTCTTTTCCTATAATTGATATCTAGTCTTATAGCATTGTGGTCAGAAAAGATACTTGATATGATTTCAATTTTCTTAAATTTACCAAGGCTTAATTTGTGACCCAAGATATGATCTATCCTGGAGAATGTTCCATGAGCACTTGAGAAGAAAGTGTATTCTGTTGTTTTTGGATGGAATGTCCTATAAATATCAGTTAAGCCCATCTTGTTTAATGAGTCATTTAAAGCTTGTTTTCTTATTTCATTTTGGATGACCTGTCCATTGGTGAAAGTGGGGTGTTAAAGTCCCCTACTGTGATTGTGTTACTGTCGATTTCCCCTTTTATGGCTGTTAGCATTTGCCTTATGTATTGAGGTGCTCCTATGTTGGGTGCATAAATATTGACAATTGTTATACCTTCTTCTTGGATTGAGCCCTTGATCATTATGCAGTGTCCTTCTTCATCTCTTATAATGGTCTTTATTTTAAAGTCTATTTTGAGATTTGAGAACTGCTACTCCAGCATTCTTTTGATTTCCATTTGCATGGAATATCTTTTTCCATCCCCTCACTTTCAGTCTGTATATGTCCCTAGGTCTGAAGTGGGCCCCTTGTAGACAGCAGTATATACCTGTCTTATTTTTGTAACCATTCAGCCAGACTATGTTTTTTGGTTGGAGCATTTAATCCATTTACATTTAAGGTAGTTATCGATATGTATGTTTCTATTACCATTTTCTTAATTGTTTTGGGTTTGTTATTGCAGCTCTTTTCCTTCTCTTGTGTTTCCTGCCTAGATGAGTTCCTTTAGCATTTGCTGTAAAGTTGGTTTGGTGGTGCTGAATTCTCCTAGCTTTTGCTTGTCTCTAAAGGTTGTAATTTCTCTGTTGAATCTGAATGAGATCCTTGCTGGGTAGAGTAATCTTGGTTGTAGTTTTTTCCCTTTCATCACTTTAAATATGTCTTGCCATTCCCTTCTGGCTTGCAGAGTTTCTGCTGAAAGATCAGCTATTAACCTTATGGGTATTCCCTTGTATGTATGTTATTTGTTGTTCTTCCCTTGTTGCTTTTAATATTTTTTCTTTGTATTTAATTTTTGATAGTTTGATTAATATGTGTCTTGGTGTGTTTCTCCTTGGATTTATCCTGTATGGGACTCAGCACTTCCTGGACTTGATTGACTATTTCCTTTCCCATATTAGGGAAGTTTTCAACTATAATCTCTTCAATATTTTCTCAGTCCCTTTCTTCTTCTCTTCTTCTCCTGGGACTCTTAGAATTCAAATGTTGGTGCGTTTATTGCTGTCCCAGAGGTCTCTGAGACTGTTCTCAATTCTTTTCATTCTTTTTTCTTTATTCTGCTCTGTGGTAGTTATTTCCACTATTTTATCTTCCAGGTCATTTATCTGTTCTTCTGCCTCATTTATTCTGCTCTTGTTTCCTTCTAGAGAATTTTTCATTTAATTTATTGTGTTGTTCATCATTGTTTGTTTACTCTTTAGTTCTTCTTGGTCCTTGTTAAATGTTTCTTGTATTTTCTCCATTCTGTTTCCAAGATTTTGGATCATCTTTACTATCATTACTAAGAATTCTTTTTCAGGTAGACTGCCTATTTGCTCTTCATTTGTTTAGTGTCGTGGGCTTTTACCTTGCTCCTTCATCTGCTGTGTGTTTCTCTGTCTTCTCATTTTGCTTAATTTACTGTGTTTGGGGTCTCCTTTTCACAGGCTGCAGGTTTGTAGTTCCTGTTGTTTTTGGTGTCTGCCCCCACTGGCTATGGTTGGTTCAGTGGGTTGTGTAGGCCTCCTGGTGGAGGGGCCTGGTGCTTGTGTTCTGGTGGATGAGATCTTGTCTCTCTGGTGGACAGGACCACGTCCAATGGTGTGTTTTGGGGTGTCTGTGACCTTATTATGATTTTAGGCAGCCTCTCTCCTAATGGGTGGGGTTGTGTTCCTGTCTTGCTAGTTTTTTGGCATGGGGCTGTCCAGCACTGGAGCTTGTTGGTTGTTGAGTGGAGCTGGGTCTTAGCATTGAGATGAAGATCTCTGGGAGAGTTCTCGATGACTGATATTATGAGGGGCCGGGAGGTCTCTGGTGGACCAATGTCCTGAACTCGGCTCTCCCACCTCAGAGGCTCAGGCCTGACACCCAGTGGGAGCACCAAGACCCTGTCAGCCACATGGCTTCATTCAGAAGCTCTTAAATAGTCCATAAAAAGAGGAGCAATTTGGAACCCTATTATTGACTTGCACCATGATGCCAAAATCTAGGAAATTCTTTGATGAATATAACACGTCTAAAATCTCTAGATCTCTCACAAAACTCCTTGGTTAGTCTAGAGGGCATTGAGGACCTGACTCTTCAGATAGCCTCAGTCTCTACTACCAGCGCATCTCCTCCCTGGTGGAAGTCAGTTTATGTATACTTAACAGTTGTGCTTAAATATCATGATTATATTGTCCTACTCACCTTAATTATCTAGCTAATGACCTTACTACTCCATTTTACTTTGCTAAAGCTCCCAGTGTATAACTCTAAATGCTTACTCTGATTTTTCTGTCTAAAGAAATTCAAATGAAATTATTCTTTTAACAATATGTCTCACACAATACACAGTCAGTCATTCAACAAACACTCACTCAATAAACATTTATTGAGCACCTCCATGCATCTAGCATTGTGAGAGACACTAGGGAGAACAGAAACAGACCTAACTGTCACCTTTGTGGACCTTACAGTCTAGGGCAAGGTAGGCATTAATCAAACAGTCACAAAACTAAAGGTACCATTACAAAAAATGTATGATTGTTCAATGGTATATCATAAGGGAATCTGAGCTAGGTTAGGAGAAGATCACAAAAGTAAAATGTGGTATGTCATCTGCAGGAGATGTAGATGGTCACTAGGCAAAGTGAAGGGGAGTGGACCAAAGGAAAAAACTGGCTCAGGGCAAAGGAATACCCTGTGCCGGGGTTTGTGTGGCACTTTTGTGAAAGAAGAGAAAGGCAGTGTGGCTAGAACAGGGAGCCAGGGAGAGAGTTGTATGAGACAAGACTGCAGTGGTGGTCAGCTGGTTACCACCAAGAAGCACTTTAAGCCAAAGAAAGGACTTTTGTCCCAATCCAAGAGGAAATGGGAAGTCATTGGAGTGTTTTCACTGGGAGCAGTGCAACACTAAAACATTACATCTTGCTGAGGTCCCTCTGGCTCACTTAGGAGAGCATATTAAAGAGTGACTGAAAAGAGCTACTAGTCAGCTATTGCTGTGGTCCAGGCAAGAGATGATGGGAGCTGGAGCCAGCATGATGGCAATGATGGAGTGGATATAGGAAGAGCAAGGGAGGTGACATCTACATTTTTGTGTTGTTGTAGAACTGGATGAGTGCTGATGCCATTCGCTGGGTAGGAAATACTAGAAGAACAGATCATTTGGGTTTCGACAGGCTAAGTTTAAAGTATCTTCAAGTAGAGATTTTGAATGCCATTCTGATATATGGGTCTAGAACTCAAGCGATGCATTTGGGTCATAGATAGAAATTTGAGAAATATGGTATCATGGCCAAGAAAGAGGTGGGTTAATCCAATGTTTCTCTAGGCATTATGAAACCCTGCATCAGAATCCCCTGGATGTCTCTGGGTAAAAAGAAGATTTGGGTCCATCTCGGAACTACAGAATCAGAGTTGGTAGAAGCAAAACCCAAGGAATTTTTATTTTTCAACAAGCACCCCAAAGTGATTTCTCAAACATTCTATATTTGAGCTCTATTGGCCTAGAGACAGAGATGCCTCTGAGGAGCTCCAAAGGTAAGCCTGCAAAGCAGTACCTCAATGTGTTTATTCTCCTTACTTATTTTAAAAAATAGTAACAATAAATAAAGCTCAGGTTTCTCTTTACAGCTGATTAACTATCTAGATTAATCTCATAAATCACATAAAATTAAAACTCCAGCTTTCCAAGGTCCACAGGAAAGTCAGCTCTGACTCAGCTAACTCATGCTTGTCACCTCAGCTCTGGCCCTTGTCCTTTGTCTCACAGGCTCCTGCCCTCTCTCTCCTGGGCACTGACCTTTTGACTCTTCCCTTTCCCTAGAAAGATAGCATTTCCAGTGAGCAAAATGTCACATTACCTCTGCTGAACAGGACATTTCAAATAAAATATTAGCAATAACAATTACCTCTAAGCCACTAATCCCTCTGAAGCTACTTTAAACCACCAAAGGATTTAAGGCAATTCCCTGAAAATATCTCAGGCTTAATAGATTATGGTGCTGGGCGATGAAATATATTGGTTTGTGCTGCCTTAAGTTTCATTATGTGGCATTTTCACCTATAAAAAGAGAGTCATGACACAAACTGCTTCAACTATTATTCAATGTAAAAAAATGAGATCCTGGAAATATAAATAATAGTAATAACAATAATAGTAATAATCCTGCAGCACACATCACACTGTGGGTATGGATAGTTCCATGACCAGGATATTATTGGCAAGAGAAGCCGCTAGAAAATAAAATAAATATTCAAATACTTATTTCCCTGGGCAGGTTGGCAATTTTATGTGGCCTACATATACAAGAGAATTCTGAAAGAATGCCTTTCCCTGGTGGTGCAGGAGGGGCATGAATTAGAGTGGTTGTTCTTAACTCTGAGTTTTCATCACCCAGGCTGGTTTTCTTTGCCTTGAATTTCTGAAGACAGGACTGTACCACATGCAAACAACATGCTTTCTGGGAAAAAATGTGGTGTGTGAGACCCTTACTCTTAGAATTACTTTTGTGGATTCATTTTTTTTTTACTCATTTAACAAATATGTATTGCATGCCCACCATTACCAGGTACCATGCTGGGGTCTGGGAAGTGAAAAAGAAACAAAACACAGTAAATGACTACCAGAAGTTCACACTGTAGAAGAGGAGATAGACAAGTGAACAGAAAATATCAGTGTAATAGGGGA
Organism: Monodon monoceros; assembly: GCF_005190385.1. Classification (NCBI taxonomy): domain Eukaryota; kingdom Metazoa; phylum Chordata; class Mammalia; order Artiodactyla; family Monodontidae; genus Monodon; species Monodon monoceros. The sequence goes on from NW_021703768.1 coordinate 49,264,506, forward strand.
AGGGCTACAAAAAGTCTAAGGAGAGGGGCATGAAACCACAAAGGAGGGGCACCTAACTCATTCTGAGAAGGTCAGGAAAGGCTTCCAAGAGAAAGTGAAATTTAGACTAGGGTTTCTGCATCTCAGCACTTACTGACATTTTAGGGCAGATAATTCTTTGCTGTAGGGGTCTTTGATGTGGGGGGCATTATAGGATGTTTAGCAGCATCTTGGCTTCTACCCCCTAGATGCCCATAGTACCACCCCCTAAGCTGTGACAACCCAAAATGTCTCCAGACACAGCTAAATGTCCTCTGGAGACAACATCACTCCCAGTTGAGAACCAGTGATCTAGACTAAGACTAAAGAGGAAATAGAAATTATTAGGAAAACCAGCTCAGGGAGAGGGTAGTTAGGGAGGCGTGCCAAGTAGAACCAAGAGCATATACAAAACCCAGAAGCAAAGAGGACATGGTTAGACTGTGGAGTTGGAAGAAGCTCGCCAGGGCTCTACTGGAAAGACAGGAGGGGTAGGGAGACCTGTCCTGCTATGAGGTGTGACTTTACCTACACAGCAACAGGGCACCACTGAAGAACAGTCATCTTTAAGGTGGTTTGACAGGTTGTCAGAGGTTGAGGGAGGGAGAAGCCAACCATGCATCCCAGTACTTACTTGGTCAATACCGTGCACAGGATGTTATCTTCCGAGGACTGTGATGAGGATAGAGAAGAAGCAGCACAGGACATGCAGAAAAGTTAACAAGCTCAGTTTGGACTGCTGGGTTTGAGAGTCTATCGCCATCTAAGTAGAGACTGCCAAATATCCAGGTTTGTTTCTTCAGAGGAAGTTGTGCCAGGAGACACAGCCTATAAAATGTGGGTTGATGAGACTGCCCATGGAGAGTGTGTGCTGCGAGAAGAAAGAGGGCTCAGGACACAGCACTGAGAAGCACTGACATTTAAAGGATAGTCAGTCCTGATACACAGCTTCTCAGGTCCAAAGAAGCCACGGACCAAGCCATAAAATTGGTCAAGTTCGCTGCTGGCTTCTAAAGTCTCCTCTGTCTAACCCACTCCATCCCCATGAACACATCCCTCAGTCATTCCCCCCTCTCCTTCCCCTTTTAGTCATGCCTTTTCCTCTCCTCCCTTCCACCCTTCTCCCTACAATATGCTCTCCAGGAATGGACTTAATAAGTAGGAAACACAAACAGAGCTTTTTTTCCCCTTAACTTATTCCAGATAGGTATATTTTTAGAGAAAACAAAGCCAAATCCTTATTTGTATAATTTTAAGTTTCCAGAAAAATAAATTCTGGTCAGTTTTTGCTGAGTAACAACCTCAAAATCTCAGTGGCTTACAACAACAAATGTTTATTTTGCTTGCTCGTGGGTCTTCAGGTCAGTTCTACTTCTGTCTGACAGTGGGTTTAGATCTGTTCTATAAGCTCCACATTCTCCTTGGACCAGCAGCTATTGGGGACTTGTTCTTCTCAGGGTGAAAGGCAGGAGCGCACAAAATCAAGCGACATAGTGATAGAACTTCTGCTCTTGCAGCACAGCTGGTAGCATCCTGTTGGCCAAAGCAGGTCAGTGGCCAAGCCCAACATCCATGGAGCAGAAAGAGTTCTCTGCCCACAGCTGGAGATACAATAAGGCTACATGGCAAAAGGTACGGATCTTAAAAACAGGTGACAACAGGTGATTTATTTGAAAATCTATCAAATAAATCTATCAAATAAAGTATCTTGGTCATTATTCTCCCTTTTCAGGAGTTTTCCTCATCACAAGTTGGGCACAGCAAATTTGTGCTGCTGGTCAAAGATAGGTGTCTTGAAGAGAAAGCACAATGGATGAATTAGGACAAACGCTTCTGTACAACTGAAAGCCATATTCTAGCCTGTAACAAGGCAATAGTGTCTCATTTTTGTGTTCAGGGCAGCATAAGTAAATGGCATAGTAATAAGAAGAATGTTAGAAATGGTGATTAAGGGCTTCCCTGGTGGTGCAGTGGTTGGGAGTCCGCCTGCCGATGCCGGGGACATAGGTTCGTGCCCCGGTCCGGGAAGATTCCACATGCCGTGGAGCGGCTGGGCCCGTGAGCCATGGCCGCTGAGCCTGCGCATCCGGAGCCTGTGCTCCGCAACGGGGGAGGCCACAGCAATGAGAGGCCCGCGTACCGCAAAAAAAAAAAAAGAAATGATGATTAAGCCTAAGTTTGTCTTTTTAGAGATACGTAAACCAACACTGATAAAGTAAAGAGACTTTGCCCCTAATCGATCAGTGACAAGACTGATACCCTTGTCCAACCTCATGGCCTCCTTTTCCCACTGTCCTGGGAAAGTCTCCCCAGTGCACTGAGTCAGGCATAAAACACTGACACATGGGACCTCCCTGGCAGTGCAATGGTTAAGACTCCACGCTTCCAATGCAGGAGGCACAGGTTCGATCCCTGGTCAGGGAACTAAGATTCCGCATGCCAAGCAGCACAGCCAAAAAACAAAGAAAAGAAAAAGCTAGCCCCTCCCAGCTGCAACTGCAAGGTGACCTCCGAGTGGGTGTGCCCATGGGTAGAAGCAGGCAGCAAAAAAAAAAAAAAACATTGACACATGAGCTTAGAATTTCAAAGCAGAGGCTGAAGGCATTGTAAGCCTGGATCCACATCCTCTGGCAGAGGTGCTTCTGCAATCTGTTGATGGCAGCTCACCTAATGTTCATTTTCTAGGCAGTATAACATACAAATCAGTATTTCTCGCCACCAATTCTCCGAGGATAAACCAAACCCAACTCCCTTTGTGTTTTCATCACTCACAATGTAGTAAGATACAGGGTAGATGGTTTAACTACGTTATGTCCTTACATGACAGATGGGCAGCATACATCTTTCCTAGTGTAAAAATGTCACTGCAGCTACAGATACAGTTGGTGGCTGAAAATGGAAAGTGATGCAGATTAACCTAAGAGGACAGAGAAGAACTCGAGTAAAACACACAGACCCACTTTCAAGGAGCAATTAGTCTCCAATCCTGACAAACAATTGATGAGCAATAGGGGAAAAGTCAGAGAACCAAGAATCTGGAGCATTTCCAGGTAGACAGTATTTAATTTACTGTGATTTTTTTTTAATCTATCCTAAAGAAATGGGCTTGAATTAGGAAAGCAGTGCAACTTTTGTAGTTTCCTATTTAAAACAGATTGGATAGACTACAAATAGTTTTTTAAAGAGTTCTTCACAATGAACCAAAGGATATTATCTGTCCCTTAATGATTTTCTAATGCAATTTAAAAAATATAAGCAGAGGCCCAAGAAATCCCTTCCCCACTAGTATAAGACTAGGTGCATTAGTACTGTCATATACTATGTGATATATATGAGTGATAAAAATAATGACATTTTGGTTTTATTCTATTACCAATAACTAAGGAAGTATAATAAAAGAAACATTACACAGAACCTGACATTCGCTAGGAAAGTTTAATAACAGGATCTGGATGGAGCAAAAATGGTGAGAAGAATGAGGCCAACTAATATTTATTTCCTACTTTCTTTTCTAAATTCTTGTCCTTTGGTGATTTATGGTGTTAATTATTAACAGTAGAGAGTGATCAAGACAGCGGAGGAGTAGAACATGGAGCTCACTTTCTCCCACAAATACATCAAAAACACATCTATATGTGGAACAATTTGCACAGAACATCTACTGGCAGAAGACCTCAGACTTCCTAAAGGGCAAGAAAACCTCCATGTAAGCAGGTAAGGCAAAAGAAAAAAAGAAAGGGAAAAGAATTGGTATGGGTCCTGTGACCCAGGGAGGGAGCTGTGAAGGAGGAATGGTTACCACAGCCTCGGAAGTCCTCTCACTGGCAGGGAGATCAACCTGGAGGGGGAGCTTCAAATCCTCGAAGGAAAGCACCGTGACCAGTTTGCAGTAGGCAAAACAAAAGGGACCTGTACTGACGGTGGGTACCACCACCCCATGCTCCCTAGCCTGAGATGCTCATCTCCGGTAGGCGCTGGGCACCAAAGCTCAGGCACCCAGGGAGAGGACTGGGGTTGGCTGTGTGGAAACAGACTGAAGGTGCTGGAGTGTGGCAACTGAGGGTTTATGTGGAAGAAGTCTGGGCCCACCAGAGAGGCAAGGAGCCATTGTTGGGGGGGTGGTGCACGAGGAGAGGGGCAGGACCACCATAGGAGCTTCTTTCCCTGTGAATGCACTCAGGCAACAGGTCACTGTCTACGTGAGCTCTGGGGGCAGGCACAAGCTGCCACTACCATCACAGGCTCCAGTGGCAGGCATGGGGCAGCGCTGCTGCTGCAGAGAGAAATGGAAGCAGGCACCAATCACTGCCCCCACCTGGCGCGGGCCCCAGGAGCGCAAATGGGCCGCCACACCTGCACACCCCCTATCAAGGGGATAATGGCCAACACACACTGAGGAAAGAGGCAGCAAGCACCCAAACTAAAAGCAGCCCTTGCAACAAATGTATTAAACCCATACAAGCTACGCAGGGATGCTCCCACATATAAATAGCCTTCCAAGACTACGGTAGATAATTGTTTCTCCTAAACTCACAGAGTAAGAGAAATTTAAGTAAAATGAAGAAGCAGAGGAACCACTCCCAGTTAAAAGACTAAGAGAATTCCCGTGAAGGAACAAACAATGAAACGGACCTCTACAGTCTAACAGACACCAAATTCAAAAAGGAGGTAATGAAAATACTGAAGGAATTAAGAAAGGTTATCAACAGAAATGCAGATTACTGTAAAAGGAACTAGAAACTATAAGGAGGAGCCAAGAAAAATTTAAAAATTCATTTGCTGAGACGAAAGCTGAGCTAAAGGAATGAATAGCAGAATGAATAATGAGGAAGAATGAATAAGTGATCTGGAAGATAGAATAATGGAAATCACCCAATCAGAAGAACAGACAGAAAGCCAAATGAAAGCAATATAAGAGACCTATGGAATAATATGAAGTGTGCCAATTTATGCATAATAGGGATTCCAGAAGGAGAAGAAAGAGAAAAGGAGATGGAAAATGTATTTGGAGAAATTATGGCTGAAAACTCCCCAAACCTAAAGAAGGAAACAGATATCCAGACACAGGAAGCACAGAGGGTCCCAAACAAGATGAACACAAACAGACCTACACCAAGACCTATAATAAAAAATGGCAAAAGTTAAAGATAAAGAGAGGATTCTAAAGGCAGCAAAAAAAAAAAAAAAAAACTAGAGTTAATTATAAGGAAACCCCCATAAGATTATCAGCTGATTTCTCTACAGAAATGCTGTGGGTCAAAAGGGAATGGCAAAATATATTCAAAGTCTTGAAAGGGAAAAATCTGCAACCTACACTACCCAACAAGATTATCATTTAGAATAGAAGGAGAGATAAAGAATTTCTTAGACAAGCAAAAACTAAAAGAATACAGCAATACTAAACCTATCCTAAAAGAAATATTGAAAGGTCTTCTCTAATTAGAAATGAAGCAAGAAGGTATAGGAAAGAGGAAATCACAATTAGAAAGTAAATCACTTAAATAAGGCAGTATACAGATCAAAAAGAAAAAAAAAATTGTGAAAGCAATGATAAACACAAGGAAGACCAACAGGAAAAACATGAAGATGTAAAAGAGGACATCAAAAACATAAAACATGGAGGAGAGTAAGAAAATGTAGATTCTTTCTTTAGAATGTGTTCGAGCCTATATGACTATCAGTCTAAAGCAAGCAGATATAGGAAGGGGTTAACATACTTGAAAAACAGGGTAACCACAAATCAAAAACATACACTAAGACTCGTTCCGGGAAGATGGCGGAAGAGTAAGACACGGAGATCACCTTCCACCCCACAGATACACCAGAAATACATCTACACGTGAAACAACTCCTACAGAACACCTACTGAACGCTGGCAGAAGACCTCAGACCTCCCAAAAGGCAAGAAACTCCCCACGTACCTGGGTAGGGCAAAAGAAAAAAGAATAAACAGAGACAAAAGGATAGGGACAGGACCTGCACCAGTGGGAGGGAGCTGTGAAGGAGGAAAGGTTCCCACACACTAGGAAGCCCCTTCACGGGTGGAGACTGCAGGTGGCGGAGGGGGAAAGCTTCAGAGCCGCGGAGGAGAGCCCAGCAACAGGGGTGCGGAGGGAAAAGCGGAGAGATTCCCGCACAGAGGATCGGTGCCGACCGGCACTCACCAGCCCGAGAGGCTTCTCTGCTCACCCGCCGGGGCGGGCGGGGGCTGGGAGCTGAGGCTCGGCTTCGATCGGAGCGCAGGGAGAGGACTGGGGTTGGCGGCGTGAACACAGCCTGCAGGGGGTTAGTGCGCCACAGCTAGCCGGGCGGGAGTCCGGGGAAAAGTCTGGACCTACCGAAGAGGTAAGAGACTTTTTCTTCCCTCTTTGTTTCCTGGTGCGCGAGGAGAGGGGATTAAGAGTGCTGCTTAAAGGAGGTCCAGAGAAGGGTGCGAGCCGCAGCTAAAAGGGCGGACCCCAGAGACGGGCATGAGACGCTAAGGATGCTGCTGCCGCCACCAAGAAGCCTGTGTGCGAGCACAGGTCACTATCCACACACCCCTTCCGGGGAGTCTGTGCAGCCCGCACTGCCAGGGTCCCGGGATCCAGGGACAACTCCCCCGGCAGAACGCATGGCGCGCCTCAGGCTGGTGAAACGTCACGCCAGCCTCTGCCGCCGCAGGCTTGCCCCACACTCCGTGCCTCTCCCTCTTCCCTGGCCTGAGTGAGCCAGAGCCCCCGAATCAGCAGCTCCCTTAACCCCGTCCTGAGCAAAGAACAGACGCCCTCCGGCGACCTACACGCAGAGGCGGGGCCAAATCCAAAGGGGAGCCCCTGGGAGCTGTGAGAACAAAGAAGAGAAGGGATAATCTCTCCCAGAAGCCTCAGAAGCAGTGGATTAAAGCTCCACAATCAACTTGGTGTACCCTGCATCTGTGGAATACATGAATAGACAACGAATCATCCCAAATTATGGAGGTGGACTTTGAGAGCAAGATTTATGATTTTTTCCCCTTTTCCACTTTTTGTGTGTATGTGTATGCCTTCTGTGTGGGATTTTGTCTGTATAGCTTTGCTACCACCATTTGTCCTAGGGTTCTATCCGTTTTTTTTTTTAAATTTTTTTCTTAATAATTATTTTTTATTTTAAGAACTTTATTTTATTTTACTTTTCCTTCCTTCCCTCCCTCCCTCCCTCCCTCCCTCCTTTAGACAACGAATCATCCCAAATTGAGTAGGTGGACTTTGAGAGCAGGATTTATGATTTTTTCCCCTTTTCCTCTTTTTGTGAGTGTGTATGTGTATGCTTCTGTGTGAGAGTCTGTCTGTATAGCTTTGCTTCCACCATTTGTCCTAGGGTTCTATCTGTTAGGGTTTTTTTGCTTTTTAATTTTTTTCTTTTTTTTTCCTCTTAATCATTAGTTTTTTATTTTAATAACTTTATTATATTTTATCTTACTTTATTTTATTTTACTTTATCTTCCATTTTTTCTTCCTTCCCTCCTTCCTCCCTCCCTCCCTCCCTCCTTTCTTTCTTTGTTTCTTTCTTTCTTTTTCTACTTCTATTAATTCTTTCTTTCTACTTTTTCTCCCTTTTATTCTGAGCCGTGTGGATAAAAGGTTTTTGGTGCTCCAGCCAGCAGTCATTGCTGTGCCTCTGAGGTGGGAGAGCCAACTTCAGGACACTGGTCCACAAGAGATCTCCCAGCTCCACAAAATATCAAATGGCAAAAATCTCCCAGAGATCTCCATCTCAACACCAGCACCCAGCTTCACTCAACGACCAGCAAGCTACAGTGCTGGACATCCTATGCCAAACAACTAGCAAGACAGGAACACAACCCCACCCGTTAGCAGAGAGGCTGCCTAAAATCATAATAAGTCCACAGACACCCCAAAACACACCACCAGACGTGGACCTGCCCACCAGAAAGACAAGATCCAGCCTCATCCACCAGAACACAGGCACTAGTCCCCTCCACCAGGAAGCCTACACAACCCACTGAACCAACCTTAGCCACTGGGGACAGACACCAAAAACAACAGGAACTACGAACCTATAGCCTTCAAAAAGGAGACCCCAAACACAGTAAGATAAGCAAAATGAGAAGACAGAAAAACACACAGCAGATGAAGGAGCAAGATAAAAACCCACCAGACCTAACAAATGAAGAGGAAATAGGCAGTCCACCTGAAAAAGAATTCAGAATAATGATAGTAAAGATGATCCAAAATCTTGGAAACAGAATGGACAAAATGCAAGAAACATTTAACAAGGACCTAGAAGAACTAAAGATGAAACAAACAACAATGAACAACACAATAAATGAAATTAAAAATACTCTAGATGGGATCAATAGCAGAATAACTGAGGCAGAAGAACAGATAAGTGACCTGGAAGATAAAATAGTGGAAATAACTACTGCAGAGCAGAAAAAAGACAAAAGAATGAAAAGAACTGAGGACAGTCTCAGAGACCTCTGGGACAACATTAAATGCACCAACATTCGAATTACAGGGGTTCCAGAAAAAGAAGAGAAAAAGAAAGGGACTGAGAAAATATTTGAAGAGATTATAGTTGAAAACTTCCCTAATATGGGAAAGGAAATAGTTAATCAAGTCCAGGAAGCACAGAGAGTCCCATACAGGATAAATCCAAGGAGAAATGCACCAAGAAACATATTAAACAAACTGTCAAAAATTAAATACAAAGAAAACATATTAAAAGCAGCAAGGGAAAAACAACAAGTAACAAAGAAGGGAATCCCCATAAGGTTAACAGCTGATCTTTCAGCAGAAACTCTGCAAGACAGAACAGAGCGGCAGGACATACTGAAAGCGATGAAGGAGAAAAACCTGCAACCAAGATTACTCTATCAAGGATCTCATTCAGATTTGATGGAGAAATTAAAACTTTTACAGACAAGCAAAAGCTGAGAGAGTTCAGCACCACCAAACCAGCTTTACAACAACTGCTAAAGGAACTTCTCTAGGCAAGAAACACAAGAGAAGGAAAAGACCTACAATAACAAACCCAAAACAATTAAGAAAATGGGAATAGGAACATACATATCGATAACTACCTTAAATGTAAATGGACTAAATGCTCCCACCAAAAGACACAGATTAGCTGAATGGATACAAAAACAAGACCCATATATTTGCTGTCTACAAGAGACCCACTTCAGACCTAGAGACACATACAGACTGAAAGTAACGGGATGGAAAACAATATTCCATGCAAATGGAAACCAAAAGAAAGCTGGAGTAGCAATTCTCATATCAGACAAAATAGACTTTAAAATAAAGACTATTAGAAGAGACAAAGAAGGACACTACATAATGATCCAGTGATCAATCCCAGAAGAAGATATAACAATTGTAAATATTTATGCACCCAACATAGGAGCACCTCAATACATAAGGCAAATAACTAACAGCCATAAAAGGGGAAATCGACAGTAACACATTCATAGTAGGGGACTTTAACACCCCACTTTCACCAATGGACAGATCATCCAAAATGAAAATAAATAAGGAAACACAAGCTTTAAATGATACATTAAACAAGATGGACTTAATTGATATTTATAGAACATTTCATCCAAAAACAACAGAATACACATTTTTCTCAAGTGCTCACGGAACATTCTCCAGGATAGATCATATCTTGGGTCACAAATCAAGCCTTGGTAAATTTAAGAAAACTCTAATCATATCAAGTATCTTTTCTGACCACAGTGCTATGAGACTAGATATCAATTACAGGAAAAGATCTATAAAAAATACAAACACATGGAGGCTAAACAATACACTACTTAATAATGAAGTGATCACTGAAGAAATCAAAGAGGAAATTAAAAAATACCTAGAAACAAATGACAATGGAGACACGACGACCCAAAATCTATGGGATGCAGCAAAAGCAGTTCTAAGAGGGAAGTTTATAGCAATACAATTCTACCTTAAGAAACAGGAAACATCTCGAATAAACAACCTAAACTTGCACCTAAAGCAATTAGAGAAAGAAGAACAAAAAAACCCCAAAGTTAGCAGAAGGAAAGAAATCATAAAAATCAGATCAGAAATAAGTGAAAAACAAATGAAGGAAACAATAGCAAATATCAATAAAACTAAAAGCTGGTTCTTTGAGAAGATAAACAAAATTGATAAACCATTAGCCAGACTCATCAAGAAAAAAAGGGAGAAGACTCAAATCAATAGAATTAGAAATGAAAAAGGAGAAGTAACAACTGACACTGCAGAAATACAAAAGATCAGGAGAGATTACTACAAGCAACTCTATGCCAATAAAATGGACAACCTGGAAGAAATGGACAAATTCTTAGAAATGCACAACCTGCCAAGACTGAAACAAGAAGAAATAGAAAATATGAACAGACCAATCACAAGCACTGAAATTGAAACTGTGATTAAAAATCTTCCCAAAAACAAAAGCCCAGGACCAGATGACTTCACAGGTGAATTCTATCAAACATTTAGAGAAGAGCTAACACCTATCCTTCTCAAACTCTTCCAAAATATAGCAGAGGGTGGAACACTCCCATACTCTTTCTACAAGGCCACCATCACCCTGATACCAAAACCAGGAAAGGATGTCAGAAAGAAAGAAAACTACAGGCCAATATCACTGATGAACACAGATGCAAAAATCCTCAACAAAACACTAGCAAACAGAATCCAACAGCATATTAAGAGGAACATACACCATGATCAAGTGGGGTTTATTCCAGGAATGCAAGGATTCTTCAATATACGCAAATCAATCAACGTGATACACCATATTAACAAATTGAAGGAGAAAAACCATATGGTCATCTCAATAGATGCAGAGAAAGCTTTTGACAAAATTCAACACCCATTTATGATAAAAACCCTGCAGAAAGTAGGCATAGAGGGAACTTTCCTCAACATAATAAAGGCCATATATGACAAACCCACAGCCAACATCGTCCTCAATGGTGAAAAACTGAAAGCATTTCCACTAAGATCAGGAACAAGACAAGGTTGCCCACTCTCACCACTCTTATTCAACATAGTTTTGGAAGTTTTAGTCTCAGCAATCAGAGAAGAAAAGGAGATAAAAGGAATCCAAATTGGAAAAGGGGAAGTAAAGCTGTCACTGTTTGCAGATGACATGATACTATACATAAAGAATCCTAAAGATGGTACCAGAAAACTACTAGAGCTAATCAATGAATTTGGTAAAGCAGCAGGATACAAAATTAATGCACAGAAATCTCTGGCATTCCTATATACTAATGATGTAAAATCTGAAAGTGAAATCAAGAAAACACTCCCATTTACCATTGTGGCAAAAAGAATAAAATATCTAAGAATAAACCTACCTAAGGAGACAAAAGACCTGTATGCAGAAAATTATAAGACACTGATGAAAGAAATTAAAGATGATACAAATAGATGGAGAGATATACCATGTTCTTGGATTGGAAGAATCAACATTGTGAAAATGACTATACTACCCAAAGCAATCTACAGATTCAATGCAATCCCTATCAAACTACCACTGGCATTTTTCACAGAACTAGAACAAAAAAATTTCACAATTTGTATGGAAACACAAAAGACCCTGAATAGCCAAAGCAATCTTGAGAATGAAAATCGGAGCTGGAGGAATCAGGCTCCTTGACTTCAGACTATACTACAAAGCTACAGTAATCAAGACAGTATGGTACTGCCACAAAAACAGAAAGATAGATCAATGGAACAGGATAGAAAGCCCAGAGATAAACCCATGCACATATGGTCACCTTATCTTTGATAAAGGAGACAGGAATGTACAGTGGAGAAAGGACAGCCTCTTCAATAAGTGGTGCTGGGAAAACTGGACAGGTACATGTAAAAGTATGAGATTAGGTCAGTCCCTAACACCATACACAAAAATAAGCTCAAAATGGATTAAAGACCTAAATGTAAGGCCAGAAACTATCAAACTCTTAGAGGAAAACATAGGCAGAACACTCTATGATATAAATCACAGCAAGATCCTTTTTGACCCACCTCCTAGAGAAATGGAAATAAAAACAAAAATAAACAAATGGGACCTAATGAAACTTCAAAGCTTTTGCACAGCAAAGGAAACCATAAACAAGACCAAAAGACAAACCTCAGAATGGGAGAAAATATTTGCAAATGAAGCAACTGACAAAGGATTAATCTCCAAAATTTATAAGCAGCTCATGCAGCTCAATAACAAAAGAACAAACAACCCAATCCAAAGATGGGCAGAAGACCTAAAGAGACATTTCTCCAAAGAAGATATACAGATTGCCAACAAACACATGAAAGAATGCTCAACATCATTAATCATTAGAGAAATGCAAATCAAAACTACAATGAGATATCATCTCACACCAGTCAGAATGGCCATCATCAAAAAATCTAGAAACAATAAATGCTGGAGAGGGTGTGGAGAAAAGGGAACCCTCTTGCACTGTTGGTGGGAATGTAAATTGCTCCAGCCACTGTGGAGAACAGTATGGAGGTTCCTTAAGAAGCTACAAATAGAACTACCATATGACCCAACAATCCCACTACTGGGCATATACCCTGAGAAAACCATAATTCAAAAAGAGTCATGTACCAAAATGTTCATTGCAGCTCTATTTACAATAGCCCGGAGATGGAAACAACCTAAGCGTCCATCATCAGATGAATGGATAAAGAAGATGTCGCACATATATACAGTGGAATATTACTCAGCCATAAAAAGAAATGAAATTGAGCTATTTGTAATGAGGTGGATAGACCTAGAGTCTGTCATACAGAGTGAAGTAAGTGAGAAAGAGAAAGACAAATACCGTATGGTAACACATATATATGGAATTTAAGAAAAAAAATTGTCATGAAGAACCTAGGGCTAAGGCAGGAATAAAGACACAGACCTACTAGAGAATGGACTTGAGGATATGGGGAGGGTGAAGGGTAAGCTGTGACAAAGCGAGAGCGAGGCATGGAGATATATACACTACCAAACGTAAGGTAGATAGCTAGTGGGAAGCAGCCACATAGCACAGGGAGATCAGCTCGGTGCTTTGTGACCGCCTGGAGGGGTGGGATAGGGAGGGTGGGAGTGAGGAAGACGCAACAGGGAAGAGATATGGGAACATATGTGTATGTATAACTGATTCAATTTGTTATAAAGCAGAAACTAACACAGTATTGTAAAGCAATTATACTCCAATAAAGATGTAAACTTGAAGTACTGAAGGTACGTTTAAAAGTGCCCTGAAACATGGATATTTTTTGGTTCTTTGAATTTAATAAGATGTAAAAAAAATAAAGAAAACATTTGCAGTTTAAAAAAAAACATACAATAAGATTCACAAAAACCAAAAAGAAGAGAATACAAGCATAATATAAAAGGAAATAATCAAACCACAAAAAGAAAACAAAAAGGAAAAGAAAGGAACAAAGGAGAAACAAAGAATCAACTGGAAAACAAAGTTTAAAATGACAATAAATACATATTTATCAATAATTACCTTAAATGTCAATGGACTAAATGCTTCAATCAAAAGACACAGAGTGGCAGACTGGATAAAAAAAAAAGAGCCTACAATATGTTGTCTACAAGAGACCCACTTTAGGGCAAAGGACACACACAGACTGAAAGTGAGGAGTTGGAAAAAAATATTTCATGCAATCGTAAATGAAGAAAGCAAGGTTTGTAAAACTCATATCAGACCAAATAGACTTTAAAACAAAGGCCATAAAGAAAGATAAAGAAGGACATTATATAATGATGAAAGGATCAATATAAGAAGAGGATTTTACACTGTCAACATATATGTACCTAATATAGAAGGACTCAAATACATAAAACAAATACTAACAGACATAAAGGGAGAAATTGATGGGAATACAATAATAGTAGGAAACTTTAACTCCCAACTCACATCAACAGACAGATCTTCTAGACAGAAAATCAGTCAGGCAACAGAGATCCTAAATGCTTCAATATAACAGTTAGACTTAATTGATATTTTCAGGACATTACATCCCAAAACACCAGAATAAACATCCTTTTCAAGTGCACATGGAATATTCTCTAGGATTGACCACATACTAGGGCACAAAACAAACCTCAACAAATTTAAGAGTACAGAAATTATTTCAAGCATCTTCTCTGACCACAATGGCATGAAACTGGAAATCAACCATAGGAAAAGAAATGAGAAAAAACTATTTCATGGAGACTAAACAACATGCTACTAAAAAATCAATGAGTCAATGAGGAACTCAAAAAGGAAATTAAAAAATATCTTGAGACAAATGACAATGAAAACACAACCATACAAAATCTATGGGACGCAGCAAAAGCAGTTCTTAGATGGAAGTTTATAGCAATACAGGCCTTCCTCAAAAAACAATACAAATCTCGAATAAATAACCTAACATATCACCTAAAATAATTAGAAAAAGAAGAACAAGCAAAACCTAAAGTCAGCAGAAGGAAGGAAATGATGAAGATCAAAGAGGGAATAAATAAAATAGAGATTAAAAAAAGAATAGCAAAAAAATCAATAAAACAAAGAGCTGGTTCTTTGAAAGGGTTGACAAACCTCTGGCCAGGCTCACCAAGAAGAAAAGAAAGAGGACCCAAATAAACAAAATAAGAAATGAAAAAGTAGAAATATCAACTGATACCGTAGAAATACAAAAAAACATAAGAGAATACTATGAACAATTATATGCCAACAAATTCAACAACCTAGAAGTAATGGACAGTTTTCTAGAAGCATACAGCCCACCAAAATTAAATCAAGAAGAAATAGATAACTTGAAAAGACCAATCACTAGAAGTGAAGTAGAATCTGTAATAAAAAAACCACCCTACAAACAAAAGTCCAGGACCAGATGGCTTCACAGGTGAATTTTACTAAACATATAAAGAAGAACTTATACCAATCCTTCTCAAACTCTTCCGAAAGTTTGAAGAGGAGGGAATACTTCCAAAGACATTCTCTGAAGCCACCATCATCCTGATACCAAAAACAGACCAAGATATCATCAAAAAATAAAACTACAGGCCAATATCTTTGATGAATATAGATGTAAAAATTCTCAACAAAATACTATCAAACCAAATCCAACAACACATAAAAAAGATCATACACCATCACCAAGTGGAATTTATCCCAAGTTCACAAGGATGGGTCAACATATGCAAATCAATCAATGTGACACACCATATCAACAAAAGAAAAGACAAAAACCACATGATCATCTCAGTAGATGCAGAAAAAGCATTTGACCAAATTCAACTTCCATTCATGAAAAAACTCTTACCAAAGTGGGTATAGAGGGAACATATCTCAACATAACAGAAGCTATTTATGACAAATCCACAGCCAATATTATACTCAACAGTGAAAAACTGAGAGCTTTTCCACTAAAATGTGGAAGAAGACAAGGAGGCCCACTCTCACCACTTCTATTCAACGCAATATTGGAAGTCCTAGCCACAGCAATCAGACAAGAAAAAGAAATTAAAGGTATCCAAATTGGAAGGGAAGAGGTAAAATTGTCATTATATGCAGATGACATGATACTATATATAGAAAACCCTAAAGACTCCACACAAAAACTACCAGAACCGATAAATGAATTCAGCAAGGTAGCAGGATACAAGATTAACATACAGAAATAGGTTGCATTTCTTTATACTAAAAATGAAATAGCAGAAAGTAAAAAAAAAAAAAATACTGTAAAACTTTAATAAAGGGGACTTCCCAGGTGGTGCAGTGGTTAAGAATCTGCCTGCCAATGCAGGGGACATGGGTTCGAGCCCTGGTCCGGGAAGATGCCACATGCCATGGAGCCACTAAGCCCATGCGCCACAACTACTGAGCCTGAGCTCTAGAGCCCACGAGCCACAACTATTGAGCCCGTGTGCCACAACTACTGAAGTCCTTGTGCCTAGAGCCCGTGCTCCACAACAAGAGAAGCCACTGCAATGAGAAGCCCATGCACCACAACAAAGAGTAGCCCCCACTTGCTGCAACTAGAGAAAGCCCATACACAGTAACAAAGACCCAATGCAGCCAAAAATAAATTAATTAATTAAGGAAATTAAATATGATTCTAAGAAATGGAAAGATATCCCATGCTCTTGGATTAGAAGAACTAATATTGTTAAAATGGCCATACTACGCAAAGCAATCTACAGATTTAATGCAATCCCTATCAAATTACCCATGACATTTTTCACAGAACTAGAACAAATAATCCTCACATTTATATGGAACCATAAAAGACCCAGAATTGCCAAAGCAATTCTGAGGAAAAAGAACAAAGCAGGAGACATAACCCTCCCAGACTTCAGACAATACTACAAAGCTACGGTAATCAAAACAGTGCAGTATTGGCACAGAAACAGACATAAGGATCAATGGAACAGAATAGAGAGCCCAGAAATAAGCCCACAAACCTATGGTCAATTAATCTTTGACAAAGGAGGCAAGAATATAAAATGGGAAAAAGACAGTCTTTCAGCAAGTGGTAGTGGGAAAGTTGGACAACCGCATGTAAATCAGTGAAGTTAGAACACACCCTCACACCATGCACAAAAATAAATTCAAAATGGCTTAAAGACTTAAGTGTAAGACAAGACACCATAAAACTCCTAGAACAGATCATAAGCAAAACATTCTCTGACATAAATTGTACCAATTTTTTCTTAGGTCAATCTCCAAAGGCAATAGAAATAAAAACAAAAATAAACAAATGGGACATAATTAAACTTACAAGTTTTTGCACATCAAAGGAAGCCATTAAAAAAAAAAGACAACCTATGGAATGGGAGAAAACATCTGCAAATGATGCAACAAACAAGGGCTTAATTTCCAAAATATACAAACAGGTCACACAACTCAACAACAAAAAATAAAACAACCCAATCAAAAAAATGGGCAGAAGACCGAGATGGCCAATAGACATATGAAAAGATGCTCAACATCACTAATTATTAGAGAAATCCAAATCAAAACTGTAATGAGATATCACCTCACACCAGTCAAAACGGCCATCATTAAAAATTCTACAAATAACAAATGCTGGACAGGGTGTGAAGAAAAGGGAACCCTCCTACACTGTTGGTGGGAATGTAAATTGGTACAGTCACTATGGAGAACAGTATGGAGGTTCCTCAGAAAACTAAAAATAGAGTTACAATATGATCCTGCAATCCCACTCCTAGCCATATATCCAGACAAAACTATAATTCAAAAAGATACATGCACTCCTCTGTTCATAGCAGCACTATTTACAATAGCCAAGACATGGAAACAACCTAAATGTCCATCAACAGATGAATGGATAAAGAAGATGTGGTACATATATACAATGGAATACTACCCAGCCATTAAAAGGAACAAAATAATGCCATTTGCAGCAACATGGATGCAACCAGAGATTATCATACTAAGTGAAGTGGGTTAGAAAGAGAAAGACAAATACCATATGATATCACTTATATGTGGAAACTACAATATTGTATGATATAAATAAACCTGTCTACAAAACAGAAACAGACTCACAGACATAGAGAACAAACTTGTGGTTACTCTGGGGGAGGGATGGACTGGGAGTCTGGGCTTAGTAGATGCAAACTATTACTTACAGAATGGATAAACAACAAGGTCCTGCTGTATAGCACAGGGAACTATGTTCAATATCCTGGGATAACCCACAACGGAAAAGAATTTATATATGTGTATAGCTGAGTCACTTTGCTGTACAGCAGAAATTAACACAATATTGTAAATCAATTATACTGCAATAAAAACCTTTTTAATTATTAGCAATAATAATTTGTGATTATTTTGTGATGATAATATGATTCAGCATTAACATCCTAAAGATGAAGTTTACTCACTTTATGCAAATAATTTCTAGGGAAACTCTACGTTGGGGTGATATTTACTGCCTTGGCATTGTTGTTTCACTAGTTTCACTCACATTTTATTGCCTCTAAGAGTAACTTGAAATATGAAGAGAAATATTAAATAAATTGCTTCTAAAGAGAAGGTCAAAATGTGAATATAGAAAATTTTAAATAAAACATAAAAAAGAATAGTCTAAGTTTTGAAAATGGGCAAAAGGCATGAACAGAGAGGAAGAAGTAAATAGGGTAACTAAACAATAAGACAGTGTCTAACCTTACTAGAAAAGAAACCCTGAAAACTGAAGTAAGAAGCTGTTTGTAGTGTAGGGGAGAAACACCTGGGAGCAGCTGATGTGGGTTAGGTAATAGGAGCCCTCCAATACAATTGCTGGAGAAGGGTACATAGATACCAAGAGACAGAACTGAGTTCAACCCAGGCAGTCCAACCCTAAAGCTACACTCATGATTAGAATAGGACGGAAATAGATAAGAAATACACTTTGGAATTCAGGTTAATAGGACTGTGTGATGGGTCAAATGAGGGTGATGAAGAAACAGATGTATTTGTGGAGTAAGGGAGGAAAGTCCTCAGTGATTTCCAGATTCATGACTTGGATCACAGAGTGGATGGTGATGTCATTGAGCACGAAAGGGAATAGAACTTCTAATTTCCAAAGGCTTTCAAGTGCCCCAGTAAAGAAAATTACAAGAAAAAAGAAGATAACTTTTAGGATGCCACAGTAACTTGCCACTTGCATCTGTATGGCTTACTCTCTTAGTATGACTATTGACAACTGGTCTAACCTTTCACAACCTCCCATATATTTTTTGTTATACTGTTTCTCAATAATAATAGTTTGTCAATAATAATTGTTTCTCATTACTCAGCTGTTGGGGAAGATAGCTTCAGATTACTGCAATGAAAAGGCAGCTCTCTCTCCCTCCTATGAAATCAGACTGCCTTAGACATTTCTAGATGACCAGTGGAGGTATATCACATGAGTATATACATGGAGGCAGGCAGGAACAAGGATATAGGAGTTGAAAAAAAAAATCTGCTCCCATCAAATGGAACCAACAGCTTACCCTCTCTAAAAAGCAATTTCCTCTTTGGTACAACAGGAATTTTCACAATTACCCCCATAAAGAATTATGAGGTAGAACAGTGCAGTGGAGAACCATCCTATACGTGCTTCATTCCAGGGTCAGAGATGACTTTTGCCAGAGAGGGTAAGCCAGTGGTTTCCAACCAGTGTTGTGGGTCATGTCTGTGAACCTTAAACCCTCCCGGTGTTCTGCCAAATCTTAATCTGGGTAAGAAATTGCCTTCTGCTACAACTTCCCATCTGAGCAGACAATTCAGACAGTTAACTGCCTGATGGAGTATTTCGCTGAGTAGGTTATGTTGCAAGATGTAGAACTGGGAACAATTTTGCTCACATTAGACTAGGAAGCAAGGAAAGCAAAAAGGCAAGTCAGCACCAAAGGGAAATAAATAAAAGCTTTACTCCATGGATGGAGGTATCATCAGGGCATGTATACGCAAAGAGTGACATCCTGCTGAGGGGAAATCTTTCATATTAAAAGTACAGAACTTTGGATACGTTTATAGACTTTAGGAAACATCTATATAGTAGTAATGCCTACATTTCAATTATTACAAAATGATTCAATTTCATTTTAAGTCTTTCATCTCTTCAATTGTGTTGCCCAAAATTCCAAAATTTGTAAGTGCAGCCTAGTTACTAAGAGGTTGAGAATGACTGTAGAAGTACTCACCTCTGATTACACAGCCTTAATGTGGCAAAGCTGCAGCCCCAGCTGTCAGCCTGACTCTGAGCCAGGATTTTCCCAGAAATCCCATGTGTAAAGAGGGAATAGACATTTCTCTTGCTGCACAGTGCCTGGAGCTCAGATTCCCTGGACTCTGGCTTCATTCTCTCAAGGGGGCAATTCTTTCTGTTCTGAGCAGTACCGTTAGGGGTCATGACAGGAAGAGGCAGGCTCTGCATAAAGCCAGCATTCCATCATTTGCTCAGTTTCCCACCTGAGGGAACTCCCTCTCAGTCCAGCAGTTAAGACTTGGGCTTTCACTGCCGTGGACCTGAGTCTGATCCCTGGTCAGGGAACTAAGATCCCACGAGCCACACAGCACAGCCAAAATATATATATATATGTTTTTATATATATAAAAATATATAAAATATATAATATATATATATATATATATATATTTTTTTTTTTTTTTTTTTTTTTTGCTTTTCGGACTTCCCTGGTGGTCCAGTGGTTTAAGACTCCACACTTCCAATACAGGGGGCGTAGGTTCAATCCCTGGTTGGGGAACTAAGATCCCACATGCTGCGTGGTGTGGCCAAAATAAAAGTACTATCAGTTTAACCACCTTAGGCTCCTGGGCCTCACAGCATCTCTTTCTGCTCTCTTTTTTCTCATATTCTTGGGACCCAGTGTGCCTTGCCAATGGATAAATCCTCCTTTGCACCTGCAGAATGTGTCTTAGTTCTTTATAATTTATATATTGATCTCTTTTTATGTATTTTTATTACATTTATTTATAATATATTTTATAGTACATTAAACAGGTTTCATTATCACACACAGGCTCCATAAATTATCAGTGGTCCCATTAGCTTCTTGAATATCATGATCAGATACTAAGGGGACAGATACAACTAGATTCTGTCTGGGGTTTTTTGTACAAGTATTTTATTTTATCCAGTTAATATACGCCTATGTTTTTAAAAATCAAATACCTCCAAAAGTCTTAAGACAAACAATTTTCTACCCTAATTTTCAACCCTACTCCAACTCATCTCCTGTTCTATTCCCCAGGGAAAAATTCCTGTCCCCATGCTAGTCACCTCCATATACCTTAAAAAAAAAAAGTGGATATTACTTTTATCAATGCTATTTGGTACCAATTAGTTTATTCTTACAGTAGATGAGCTTTAGTTCTTTCATCTGTCACCATCTCTCCTGTCTCCCATTCTCCCAAAGAGTCATCCACCAGTTTAGAAGAAATCAATTATCAGCAATAGACACAGTTTTGCTCATGTAAATACTGTTCACTACAGAGTCAAGTACACTATGACTGCATTACTTTCTTGATCAACTTTTCATTTTTCCTGAAAATTTCAATTGCCTTACTTGCTCACTCGCACTATCCGGAATCTACATATTATTACTGAATCCTACTCCTGGAGTGCTTCATCCTCCTAGTTCATTCTGAGTTAGTCACTCTTTAAACCAGTGCTGTCCAACAGAATTTTCTGTGATGATGGAAATTTCTATATCTCTACTGTCTGGTGTAGTAGCCACAAGCCATGTGTAGCTATTGAGCACTTGAAATGTAACTGGTGCAACTGAGAGACTGGATTTTTAACTTTTAAAAATTTTAACTGGTGTGTTTAATTTGTTTACATTTAATTTAATTATTGAAATGGTTGGATTCAAGTCTTTTATCTTGGTATTTGTTTTATATTTATCACATTTGATCTTTGCTCTTCTATTTCTCCTTTCCTGGCTTCTTTTAGGTGAATTGATTATGCTTTAGTATTGACTTCTTTTATATACTTCTTCCTGATTTTATTTCTTTAGAGGTTGATCTAGAAATTACAACATGTACCTTTAAGTCATCTAAGACTACGTTTAAACAGTATCATCTTGCTTCATAAACAGTGTAGGAACCTTAACAAAAGCATGGGTTTATTTCTACCCTTGTGCCCTTTGTGCTACCACTGTTTTTATATTTTACTTTAAACCCTCACAAAACATTTTAATAATTTTGCTTTAAATAGTCAATAGTCTTTTAAAGCAGTTTAAAATTTTGTATAAACACACACGTACACACACACACACATACATACATACATACATACATAAGTAAGTATCTTTAAATATTCCTAGATAATTCCTTTCCGGTGCTCATTCATTCTTAGAGATTTGGAGCTCCATCTCTGAACCTGGTTTGCTTTCCAAGTCTTGTGTGTATGTGGTGATGGGGAGATGATAGACACCTAGCTGTGGCATTCTTTGTATGAACTGGGGAGTAGGTTATGAGTATTGACGTCTCTATACACTAAAGTTGGACCAGTCTCACCATTTTTGGCCTTATACCCAATGATATGCCAGAACCATCTCCTGCCAGTCCAAAGAACCAATCACGTACATTTCTTCTCAATCAATCCCAGATTCAATGATGCCACATTGGTAACTTGAAACTGACTATGTTGGTGTACTTCCACCACAAAAATCAGTAAATGCTACAAATTGGGGCTTGCTTTCTTTCCTCCCTTCTTCCTTTTTTCCTTTCTTGCTTTCTTTCTCTTTCAGAGAACTGGTTGTAAAATATTTACCAGCACATTCACTGCCTACACCTTACCCCCACTTTTCTACTGCACCATGACGTGGGGAGGGAGAACGGCTCTCTCTGACCACAGCCCCCATAAACACCCTGGGCTCTGACTTACCTCGATGCCATATCTGGCACCCTCCATCCTATGCTGGGGACTCATGCTCTCTTTCTCTTTGTCCTTGTGAATTCATATACTTTTCATTGCTATTTTAGTGGGTCCTTGAGAGGAGGTGAGTGGCGAGTATGTAGCTAACCTAGTCAGATTTATCTTCTAAAAAAAACTCTATCTTTGTCTTTAAAAGTAGAAAGTTCAAAGAAATAAGCAACTTCAGCAACTCAAGAAGGCTTAATAATGAATCAGGTCTAACATCCAAAAGTTCTAGTAACCTCAACATTAGTCCAAGTTACCTTTTAATATTATTCTTAGGCAAAAAAATAAGGATGATGAGCAGCTATTTTTCACCTCTAATGAAGAAAACTGGTCTTTAACTACAGCATAAGTCATTTAGGTATCAGTTATTTGATTCGAGTTAACATTTACTGAGCAATTACTATGTGCTATACAATACGTTGTTAGTTAGAGAAAAAAAGAAGGAACAAGGAAGACATACCCCAGCCCTCAGAGAGTTTACAGTGGATCAGGGGAGACACACAAGTGATTTAAATCACCTCTACAAATATGATACATGTTAGAAGAAGAAAAGTACCATCTACCATAAGAACATACAACGAGGAGATTTAATGTAATCTGGAGGCCAAGGAGGACTTCCCAGAGAAAACAGTGTTCTGACTGAGACTTGTAGGAGGAGGAACTGCTTATCATTCCTGGGTAGAAAAAACAGAGGTCCCATAGCTTGTTTAAACAAAGATGAAATTTATTAAAGCATATTAGGTAGCCTATACAACCTCCAGGAAGGTTAGAGAACCAGGCTCGAAGGCTCTGAAGCCATAAATAATGCCCATATTAAACCATCGGACTATTCTAACAAGGACCTCCTGCCACTGGTGCAAACACAAGCACAGGCTGAGCAGAGGCGTGACACTGCTAACATCCGCTATTGCCAATGCTGCCTCTTAAAAATGAATGTCTCTCCGCCCTTCTGGCCAAAATGGTCTTTTTTTTCCTTCATGTTACCTTTTTACTTACTTAAATCTCAGAAAAGGTATGTTCCTTGCCAGGGCTGAGTTAACATGAGTGTGTCCTAGCTCCACCCGAGGCTGAGAAACTGAGTTTGACCCATTTATTTTGAGTTTTAGGAATCATAAGATGGTAAATTCTAAAATAGGATATTTAAAAGGTGCTTAATGGCCAAAAAGCATGAAAAATGTCAATCCCAAAATGCCACTATCAATGGATTTCTAGTGGTACTATTTGGATTAATCAGTGTATGGCTGGTTGTTATTTCGATGTGTCAGCACTTCTGAGTTCTTGCACACAATCGCAGATCTTAAAACTGCAAGGGCCTTCCAGAGATCAGCTGGCCGAACGCCCACCTTCAAGAAAGAAAAGTGTTATTTATACCCAATGGAACAATGGGGGCATGTGGGTCCTTGGGAGGTCTTGTGCCCTAGCTAAGCTCACACAGCCAGTAAACGACAGAGCCAAGACCAGAACTCTTATCTCCTGAGTGTTCACAATCTCCTATCAGGTTCTTTGGCACCCTTGGGTGAGAGGCAGTGGATGTACATTGTGTATCGGGATGGTTGGAGCAGGCAAAGTACAAGACCAGTTGCTCAGATCAGGATGGTGGTAGTGGAAATGAATCAAGGCGGGCAGATGGGAGAGCTGTATAAGAGATAAAACTGGAAGAATTTTGCAATGGATTAGACGTGGCAAGTGATGAAGAAGAAAGAGTTAAGGTTGGCCCCAGTTTTTGGCTGATTAAACCAAGTGGATGGTAACACCTTTCACTTTAGTAGGTAAGAGACTCTAGAGTAGGAGTGGAAGGTAGGCAAAGGAGTGGAGGGTAAGCAAAGGAGATAAGGAATAAAGAATATGATGTGCTCAGCTTGAGATATGTCAAATTTGAGGGGACTAAGGACAGCTATATGGAGATGTTAAGTCAAAAGGCCTGGGCTGGTGACACAGATTTTGGTATTGTCAACCTCTTTATGGTAACTGAAGGAAGGACTTGGACAAAATCACCCAGGGAGAAAGTGTAAGTGACAATGAGAAGAGGGCCTAGGATATAACCCCAAGGACTAGCAGGATATAAAGATTGGTGGAGGAGAAAAATGCATGTAAAGGAGACAAAAAGCAAGTGACCACAGGAGAGGTAAAAATCAAAGAGAAGCAGGATCAACAAAGAGTATGGCTAAATCCCCTTTCCTTGAGATGTTTAACAATTCTTCAGAATAGGATAGGATATTTTGCTTCTTCTTAAGTGTCAATGCTTATGGGGTGGGCACAAGCAGTGCTGTTTCTTTAGGTCTTTAGAGCTAATTTATTAATCTAATGCTGACACAGCCATGCGGTGGATTGTTTAGTGTGCTTTGGCTTTGGTTTCAGTTTCAATTCCAGTTTGTTTATTGGCTCTCTCCCCACCCACCAAAAATCGTATTTATCTCCATGATGCAGGTTGGCACTGGCCGTGCCCAATAAATAGCACCTGAGAGACAAAAAAAAAAGAGACAGAGAAGGTATGTGATTCTGGGACTCTGTAGGGTCAGAATTAAACATTGAAAGGGTTCCACACTTTTTGAAAGATTGGAAAGCCCAGCAAATCAGGAGGACTGGCTTGATTCCCAGTTCTACCCACTGCTTCTGTGAACTCAGAGAAGTTGCTCAACTCTCCTGTCATTCAGCGGCTCACTTTGTAAAAGGAAAATAACATGATCATGTTCTCTTGGTTTAATGAGAGAATGTCCCTAAGTACAAGCTTCTTATAGCCAAACGGAAAAATATATAAAAAACAAAATTTTGATTGCTATCCTTGGAACAAGGGTCTTCATAACAGACGTGTATAAAATACAAAAGTAATAATCTCACGTTATTAGGTTATGTGAACCAAAGACTGAACATCGAAGGTCAAAATGAGCTATTTCCTTTCTGTCAGATACATTAAGAAGTTCAATTAGAATGTAGCCTATACAGTAGGAATATAAAGACCCTGACCTTTTGAAGCAGTTCTTTCTCACATAAAGCGGAGAATGCGATGTAGCTTCCATTCTGACTTGATAATTACATAAAATTTAATCTCTCACTGTTTTCATGATTGAAGAGATTTGCTAGAGTTTTCCAAACCATAATTTCCACCTAACACAAACATTAGAGTTGAACATTTTACTGCACTTTGGGGGACCGTTTCCAGGCTGAGTATTTACCAAGAAGCATTGGGAAGTGTCTGGTCTTGCAGATTGCAGAGGAGTTTACAACATTCTGTCCTGACTTCCTTACCCCTGAACACTATTGCATTTCATATTGATTAATATTAGCAATATTTTATTAATACAATTTTTTTTTACATTATGCCTTTACCCAAAGGGTCACACACACTAAATCAGCAAGTCTCATAACAGCTGGAAGAGAGAGAAACTATATTCTTGATCTATTTGAATAAAAAAACTAAGCAGTGGGCAAGAAGTTCCTTGTATGTCCTTTGTATATTGATAAGCATCATCATGCTGGCTTCTTTATAAAGGAGAAGGGGTTTCATAGTGAGAGAATGATGCTGGGGTAGGTGTCTGGAGACTCAGTTCCTCACTCTGACTCAACCACTAGCTGGCCATGTTCCTGAGGGCACCAAGCCAGATAGACTCATGGGAGTGCTGCCTGCAGGCAAAAAACCTGATGCCCCTTTAAATACTTGTCCAAAATTTAGGGGGAAGGCTGAGCACTAGATGTGGGAGGAGGGAAAGAGAAATGCATATATTCTAGTTATTGAAATGAGAATGTGCAGTTTCTTGGTTCCATCCTCCCACAAAGCAGTTTTGTGACCTTATGTGGCCTCACAAGTGCCCCTTGAGGCTGTCATACCGCACACCCATGAAGCTCATCTTTGTATTCCTTTGAACCCCACACATAATGCAGAGGTCTGGTAAACGCAATTCACTACATCTTCTCACACCTCCAGGGATGTATTTACATTCTCTATAGGTTGCTGCCCCAGGCTGTGCTGCTTCCCGATCCAGCTCTGTCTGAACAGGTTACTTAACCTTGCTGGGCCTCATTCTCAGAGATTTCAAACTGGTTTTAACAGTGGAACCCCTGATGAAAAAAAATTTACATGGAAACCCAACACATGAAGTACATAAAAGCTGGAGGAGGAGAAAGGGAGCCACTGGAAGCCCACTTGCTCCCTTCCCTCGCCCTCCCTGTTGTTGTTCTAAAGTTGCAGAAGGAAGACAATAAAATCTCAAACAGCCTGTGAAGCGAAGTTGGAAACCACCGAACTAGACTATCTCTAGGGTGAATTCCAGCTCTCACATTTTATAATTCTGCTTGAGTATGGTAAGGGATTTGGAGTAGATAGGAGAGGGGACAGGAAATAAAGGGAGAGTTACACAGTGTCACACACATCCCCAAACCGGATTTATCCCTGGTGGGGGAGGGGAGAAAAGTGGGTGATTACCCTCCTCAAAGACAGGAAGAGGCAAACCCTCAGAAAATCACTCAAACCAGCACTCAAACGTCTGGAGTTGACCTCACAGTAACCTCTCCACTACACTCAGCATCTCCATCTGAAACCACTGGGGCCGCAGAGCCCCAGAAGCTGCTGGAGTATAAAAACTTCAAGAGGATACACAGTAGCATCCCCAGGACTCGGCGCATCCCTGCGTGAGATTCCCCCGTGGAACATGCCTGGGCTCGAGACATTTTACTGATATCCCTCAAAAAGATCCTATACACAAGACTCTATGGGATGGACCAGGTGGTATATAGTCTCCATCATTGCCGTCAATAATCCCTTCCATGTCTGTAAGCACTTCCCATCAAGAGGCAGAGTCTACTTCCAGAAAGCTTCCCCATTCTCAAAAGAAACTGTCCCCATTATTGCCCCAAATCCTAAAATTCTATTGTGTTGGCATCACCTCCTCTCTGAGGACACTGTATTCCAACAGGGGTTGCATACTGAGTTCCCGAACACCGCAGTATGAATTAGTTTATCACATCCTTCCCTTTTTTCCCCAAAGTGACCAGAATCGTTTCAAAGTACAGTAACAGAGTGTACTAGTTATCTATTATTTATCTATTGCTGCATAATAAATTACCTCAAACCTTAGCAGCTTAAAACTACCTCACAGTTTCTGTAGTTTAGGAATCTGGGTGCAGCTTAGCTGGGTCCTCCACTTCAGGTTTTCTCATAGGCTGCAATCAAGGTCATGGCTGGGATGGAGTTATCTCAAGACTCGACTAGGGAAGGATCCACTTCCAAGTTCACCTGATTGTCGGCTGGATTCAGTTCCTCTCTGGCTGTTGGCCAGAGACCACATGCAGTTCCTCACCACATCAGACCTCTCTAGCATGGCAGCTTGCTTCATCAAAATGTGCAAGTGAGAGGGCAATGGAGAGACTGCCTGTCTGCAAGTCACAGTCTTTGAAACTGAATCATGAAAGTGATATCCATCACTTTTGCAGTACGTTATTGGTTGGAAGCAAGTCATTCCAGGGGAGGGGATTACACAGAGCGTGAATACCAGGAAGTGGGACTCCGTGGGGGCCATCTTCAAGTCGGCTGCCACACAACATCAGGACAGATTCACTCAGAGCTCACCTGCTCACCATAAGAACCTAGAGGCACAGAGACCCCAGGTAGTGAGCAATTCTCAATTATCTGTGAGGAAACCTATTTTAGAGAAAATTCACATGTCTCCCTTCATTCAATGCCATCTCCACTCTTCCTTCATAGAGCCCTGTCCCTCACTGACTAACAGGTAATAATATGGCAAAGTCTTTGCTTCCTTTTCTTCTAATATAATGCTAATAAGCATCAAATTCTATCTAAAAGGAAGATAATATTGTAAGAAAGAAAGTATATCAGTAATAAATTCGCTATTTTCATCATCACTAAGTCCTTTTATTACACGCCTGGCTATTAATGACACAGACTGTTAAATTTAGAAAGGCAGAATGAAAACTTTACATCAATCTTCATTCTAGACAAAAATAATGTGATAGAATCCAGAACTTTCTATAAACTTTTATCATTCAAGGTAACATACACATCAGAAAAAAATTTTAAATAGTTTCTGGCCCTTTAATCATTTTAATCAAATGGTTTCTTCAGAGTACAAAAGCTATGCCTCAAATGGAGGCAGCAAAAATATAAAATTACTGTATTTGTGATTCAATCCATATGATTTTTTAACTTTTCTTTGTAAATGATGTAATCTTATAAAGATTCCTTATTTTTCTCTACATGTCTTATAACAAGACTAGAATTAGAGTATTAGTTCATCCCTTTACCCTGAAAAGCATAGAATTCTCACACATATTATTGTTGAAGACAAACAGTATTATCTTCACTTTATCAGATGGAAAGAGACCTAGTGAGTGAAAGGTTTGGACCTGAGCCCCACAGTGAGGAGGGAGAGAGCAGGAATTCCATTTCAGAGTTCAGGGTCTGAGGCCAGAGTAGAGAAGCTTCTAACCCAGACAGTGCAGATAAACACACAGGAAAGGCCGTGTTTTGTTTCTGACAGCCAAAGGTGTGTTGAGGGGAAGAACTGGATCTGCGCAATTCCTGCCTCTCTCTTTGCAGCTTCTGATCACTTCTCTTTCCTATTTAATGCTTGGAAAACTTGAAGTGAGCTCAAACCTTTTAGCACCAGGCCGGCTCACCCTTCCACACCCACCACCCCTACACTAAGCTTCCTCTCACCAAAAGTGTGGCTCCACATTTCCCTCCAACGGACGTTTTTACCTGGACAAAACACAGCCTAACCCCTGAAAGGTGCATTATTATTTTTAAAAAGTTACCAACAGCTGATTCCAAATTCTATAGAGATCCCACCCCATCCCCAGCCAAACCACACAAAAAGATATTGGAAAACAGTAGGTGCTCTTGCCTACACATTCAGAAGGAAAGAGGGACAATCTGTTTTAAAACATACAACTTGGGCACTGCATAGGGTGTGATCTCATCTAAATGGCTCTCAATTCAGCATGTGACAGGATAGAAATTCAGGAGATTCTTTTCATTTCCCAAAGATATATTTATTCCCTAGGGACACATTCATGGTTTGCTTTTCCATAATCATTTCTGATGTATTACTTATCAGACTCCAAGTTCCCTCAAAGAAGGGAATTAAATAGTCAGTCTCTATTATAAATGCTATGAACAACCAAAAAATTGTAAGAACCTTACTCTAGATGCCACAAAAAGATACATGTTGTAGAATCATTGTTTCACGGATTAGAAATGATACAAACTCTAATTATTAACATAACTGAATAGACAATGATTACAAATTATTATCTATAAAAATAGAATAAAAGCTGTGTAATACTTTGCACACAGAAAGCATCTTTTACTAAGGGGAAAGACCAATTCTATTCACATACACACAAATGTACACAGGTACCAACCTACTCACAAACCTCAAGTGAATTGAACAAAAACTCTTTATAGAAACTCTGTAACATACTTATGCACAGGTATCTCTAAATTAAAACTACAGTTTTATATGGATACCACCTAGTGGCCCAGAAATGAGGCATCAAACAAAAAAAAGTTGTATCTAGGTTACACTAGGAAATAGAGAACACATCATTCATAGTATGCTTTGAAGTTTCTAATCTGTCTTTACCTGTATAACTCTTCTCTGCACTGATATTTTCCCTACACCAGGAGGAGATACAAACTGTAGCACTGTTCCCACTCTTCTCTTAGTGGCTTATTGTATAAAAGGGCAGCTCCTCCCACATTACGTGAAGATAAACCATAGCAAAGTTGATTGTGGCTTAGCCCTCCTGATATTTTTGTGAGCACTTGAGGGGTCTAGATGAGAAAGGAGTGTTTGTCCAATGTCATCGCAGCGAGACCAACTTTGCAACACTTTTTTTTAAAACTGCAACACCCCTATACCCTTGATCCCCTTATTTTGCTCTACACTTTATTTCAATAGCACTTATCTTCTAATAAGATGTGAAGGGTAGCAGAATATGCCACACCAAATACACCACTTTGGCATAAGGATTATTTTGAGCTGAAGGCAACTGAGAAAAAGCAAATGTAAGAAAAGCTCTGTGGCCACCCCCTATTTGCCTAAAAGCAAGACATAAATTTGTAAAGGTGTCCCCCCTCCCCTCTCTGCCACGAAGGACAGTGGTTAACCAAAACAGACCCAGTATCAGCCCGGAGACAACACCAAAGAAACCTATATAACAAACCTTACAAACTAGCCCTTATCTTCCATTTGTTCCCTCATATATTTACCTTCCCACAATTTGCTGCTCTAAAAACTCAAAGTCCTTTTTCCCTTTGTCTCATCACTTCTCTAAAAATGTACTGTTCTTTTGTTAAGATGCTATATAAGCCCGAGATCCAACCACTCCTTTGAGTTACTCATCACTGAATACTCACATGGGTGTGTGATGCACATGTTAAACAAACAAACAAACAAACAACTTCTGTTTGTTTTTGTTCTTGTTAATCTGTCTTTGGCAACTCTGATTTACAGGGCCCTATCCAATGAACCTAAGATGGATAGAAGAAAAAGAAATGTTTTCCTCCCCTCCAGCTGGATAATAAACTCATTTATTAGATTTATTATATATTGTTTGTCTCCCCCAACTAGAATCCAAAAAACTCACAAGGGCAAGGATCTGGGTTTGTTTTGTTCAGTCATATCTCCCAAGTGCCTAGAACAGTGCCTGGAAAAGTTGGTACCCCATAAATGATTGTTGAAGGAATGAATGAAAGATGTTTTGAAAATGACTTACATTTAGCAGTTCTTTCAGCTTCTGGTTTGAAACTAAACATCCAGGGCAAAGAAATCATAACACTACTTTCGCTGCGACTTGCTGTTCACGTTCCTTGAAAAGAACTATATATACCTTTTGATGGGTCAAAAACACACCACCTGGGGGAAAACAGAAAGAACACAGACAAAAGTGAGGAAGGAAATAGCCAAGCTGGGACAGAAAGTCAATCTAGCTCCCCTCTTTTACCTCCTCTGGGTGGCAAACTGTCTGCACTTCCTGTTACTTGACTGTTTCCCTTAAAGATAAACTATGTTCCATTCAGAGAAACCTGTTAGCAGAAGCAATTACTCTTTTCAAAAATAATGTTTTGGGTTTTTTTAAGTGGAACCAAAGAAAAAATAAAGATGGGGGGTTACAGACAGATAGACATTTTTCTCCCTTTTTGGGGGGGAGTGGTGGTAAATGTTGGGAAGGATGACCAAGAAATACTAAAAAATAAATATGCAAGTGATTTTCTTCTAGATGTAATAGTATAGGGTAGACTTATATATGTATTTATTATTCCCTAATTTTTGTATTATTTATAAGCTTTTTAAAACATGATTTTTTTTAATTCTTTATACTAAAACGACAAAGATTACCAAATGCCTCAAACAACATGAAACACACATTATCCCTTCTTTGCCATGTCCAATACAGTGCCAACCACATAGTAAGCACTTAGAGTTTGTAGTGGTAATTATTATGAATCAGTTAATAGAGAACAAAAATCTTTAAGAGAATACAGGAAGATGGAGAATATCAAAATAAATTCACCGAGATTCAACTGAGAAATGTAAGGAGGAGAAGGAGGAGGAATCACAGAAATGAGAGAGGCAAGTAAAAGATTATCCACCAGTTCTTGTTCAAATAGTTTGGAAGATTAAACCCTTCAAACATTATTCTCCAATTGGAGATAATCCTTAAAAGGATAAGTTAGAAAGAAAAATGGGGGCGAGCCCAGTAGATTCTTTCAAAGCTCAAAAGCCAAATTTTATGGAAGAAAAATCATTTGACGTAGCCAGTCTGGGACTTCCTATTAAGTGCTGGTGAGAGCTGTTGCTTTGACAGCTAACAACACTCAGACCATGATGTATTCAAAGAGCTGGTGTGGCAAAGACACAAGCAATGGGCACTTCCCACTGCCCAGCACTGACTTTCAGTCCACACTGGAGGACCACCTCCCCTGCTTCATCATTCCCTCCTCACTGCCAGCCTCCCTGGGTTTAGGGCTCTCAGGTTAGCAATCCCGCTCTTGGAACTCTACAGTTCAATGTAAATGGCCATGTGCTTTGTGACTAACTGGGCACAAGTTTGCCCAGCTCTAATGATGGGCTTTCCAGTTACCAAACAAGTTTCCCTGGAGTACCAGAGGACCATCTCAGTCCTGCGAGGAAGAAGGTGACTTACTCAGTCACTAGCAAGGATCAATGCTCAGTAATTCCTTTAGTCTTCCTGAACTTATCCCTGACCTTGTCCAGTTATTTGTAAAGGACTGTCAGAAAATGTGCAGAAAATTGGAGGTAGTATTTATAGACCTTAGATGAGCCAAATTCTCCTTTACCTGTATTTATTCCCAAAACCTCCTGCTTCTGTGGTATTTCTTTTCCTTTGGGGGGGAAAAAAAAGCCCACTTCCACTTGTATGTACTTTTAATGGAAAGACCTAATAGTTTTATTTTTCTGCTAACTCTCAGAAATGCATCATGGGTGTGAATAAATCTGAGCCCTGATCTGACCTTTATCTTTGCAATATAACATGAGCACAATAATAATTTACAGGGCTCAGTCCTAAGTGTGATATTTCAATGAGCCGGGTAAATATCATTACCTGTAGCCAGCATCCCACCAGGATTCAGACTGAGAGGCAGGTGGGTATGGGCATTTCCAGAGGAGAATCATTAATTTGATGGTAGGTATGCCTCTAAAATCAGCAAAGGTTTCACTCATCACAGGTACATTAACAATTGACAATGTGATTTAAAAAAAAAAAAAAAAGGTGTGTGTGTGGGGGGGGATAGGCTTTCATTTAGCTGAAGAACAAGAAAATCTCCAGCCCTAGCTGTGTCAGGTTGACCCAGGTGCATGAACAACTTCTCAGGGCTTCCTTCCCTCTCTGTGCTGGCAAAAAGAAGGTCAAGGAGGCCAGACACGTTATGAATGGAGCAGAATCCCCGGGGGTCCAGAGGTTAGGAAGAAACTTGGGAAGAAGAAACAAGGAAATGGACTGATAGCTCTGCCTGTCTTCAAAGCCCAACCAACATATAAATCATGGAAGAGGGAATTCCCTGGTGGTCCAGTGGTCAGGACGCACTGCCTGGGGCCCAGGTTCAACCCTGGTCGGGGAAAGATCCCGCAAGCCATGTGGCTTGGCCAAAAAAGAAACCAAATCATGGAAGGTATTTGATATCCAATCTCACTCTTCTTTGGGAAGGTAACAGTATCAAATGTCTTTTCTTCCTACCTTCCCAAATTCCCCATGCTACTGAAGCCTGACTTTTCTAGACAACATATCTTGTCCCCTGATCCCAGGGTTCCATGAGCAGCCTGACCCGGCAGGTCACTCAGGTTTGTTTTCTATCTTCCCCTTCTCTGAAAATCGAAGCCTCTAGACTTGTAAGAAACCAGTAGGCAGCACCCAGCCTCACTGGCACTCATCAGATTCTTTTCCATACAGAAGGAAGTGTGGAAACCTTTGAGCTAGCTGAGAATATTTCACGGCTCTATATTATATGTTTCTTCCTATGTTTGCCTATTTTCACCGTATCACAGAAGGCACTTTGTCACTCCCACACTTCCCATTTCTTGTCAGTTTATCCTGTCCCCCACGTAGAATGGAAATTCTCCCTGTACCACATCAAAATGATGTACAGAAGGCAACTACTCAAAAAATAAACTCTTTAAAAAGAACGCTAAACAACAATAAAAACCCACAATATGTTCTGATAGAATTGTGCACTTTAATAGGGAAATTGCTCTTCTGAGGAACTAAAGCCATCTTCAAGTTGCAGAGAAATCCCCTTGATTCAGAGGTTTTCCCCTCTGACCTGGCTCTGCCCCCCACTACAATTTTAATATCATGCTTTGGTAGGTTTGAGAAATATCTTGACAAAGTTCTCTTTTGTATGGAAGAAAAAGTTTGGACTTTGTGTAAGACATTCATACGCTTGTCTTGCCCATAACCAACAGATTAAATACACACATATCACTTGCTGAGAGTTCCAGCTGTTTAGATTTTCACCCAAACATGTGAATAAAAACCGCAGGCAAAACAAATGTCTCTCATACCTTTTATGGATTAACAAATAGCCCTTACTCTGCTGATGCCCATTCTTAATTGGACTATGCTGTGAGGAGCAATTAAGCCTAAATGGCCACTTGCTGAGAGCTGGTGAAAGAAATGCTGCAGCTTGAGGCATTGGCATTCTCCAAATAGAGCACATATGCTTGGCTTTGGTGCCCATAAAGAAAGGAGATTTACTTATTTTTCTGTGCTTTTGAAAGTGAAAAAGGGCTATTGTTTCAGGTACTCAGTGGAAATTATTCAAGGAAATTTTTTAGACAAAATAATTTTTGCAACTTTCGTGCAAGTAAGAGATGCAGAGATGAAAGAGCTCTGTTCCCTCGCGAAAGAGGGCAGCAAACTGTGCGAGAGAGGCCTCTCCCCTCC
Source organism: Monodon monoceros (assembly GCF_005190385.1). Classification (NCBI taxonomy): domain Eukaryota; kingdom Metazoa; phylum Chordata; class Mammalia; order Artiodactyla; family Monodontidae; genus Monodon; species Monodon monoceros. Next base: position 49,299,380 of record NW_021703768.1, read on the forward strand.
CTCCACCTCATGGCTTGTCTCCATTGCCTGAGCAAAGGATCACAACCAGCAAAATGAAGCAGGCAGTGAGACAATCCCCTGAGCACAAACAGACCCTCACCTGAATAGCAGGTAACGGTGGAAGAGAAGTTTTATTAACGAACACATACTCAGAGGCATTATTTCTCAATGTATGTTTTTGCTCTTGAAAATGGAGAAGAGCAAGAATAATGAGGTTAAAGTAAGACTGATCTGCTCCTTTCAGCACGGAAAGCTCATTTCACGCAGCCCCCAAGACGTTCTCCAATCATAGACACATGTGTTGTTGGCCTCGGTTACTGATATCTGTGTCGTTCTATTTTAGTGTGGACCAGGGACAGAGGAGACAAACTGGACTTTTCTCCTGAGCCACAAGGAGATCCACTGAAAAGGTTTTGCTATTGTTGCTGTTGCTTTTCTTGTAGGAAAGAAGAGAAAATCCATTGCTTTTGTAAACATTATCGAAAAATAAACTTTAAGTGATCAAGGAGGAAGAAAAGATGCAAAGAGAAAAAAAAATTACTCCAAATTCTACTACCTGTAAATACCCATCATTTTTCATTCTGAGAACACCATTCCAAACACCTCTGTATGTACATATATAGATAGAAGAAATAGGCATAATCCTACAAAACCAAGATCACAGTATAAGAGCTATATATTTTTGTGTTGTTTTATTTCATTCACTTTCACAGCAAAAATATTCTGTAGTAATTTTGAATAAATTATTGAACTTCAGAAAAACTTTTCTCCCCAACAAATTATTTTAATATTTAAAATATGTCTCTTTGTTACCGGGGGTGGGGGACGGTCTGTGCATGGTAGGTGTTGAAAGGAAAACTTTACCCACTTAGGTTCAAATGTTAGGGGGCCTGCAAATTAACTGGCAGTAGACAGATTAACAGGAAAAAAGTTGGGGTGTATTTACACATGCACTTGGGAGCACTCAGGAATGAGTAACACACTGAAGAGCCAGAGGTAAAGGTTTATGTACCAACATAACAAAAAGGGAGAGGGGGTTGGGCATCAGTGGGAAAGTATGATAGAGCCTATTGGGCTTTTTGATGCCAATAGGCAACTGTTGCTAAGAGTCAGTCTTTTCCAGAATAGGAAACTCCCTCAGGAAAGGATCGATGGCAGCTGTATTTTCAGGAGGCTCTGCTTAAATTTAGGTAATGTTTCTTCTTCCAGCTGTTCAGATGTTTTCATTTTAAAGTAATTTTCATGTCACTTTGGTGGGCTGTTAATCCCTTCCTAGGATTTTTAGATGCATCCCTGGCCTTTACCCACAAAACACCAGTAGAAACACCATCCTCCCCCAGTGAGACAACCAAAAATATCTCCAGACAGGGCCAAATGCCCCTGGGAAGGTGGGTCAAAAACATCTCTAGGTGAGAACTGCTACTCCAAGGTTTAATAAAAAAGAAATAGAATTAAGGGGAAAAAACACTGACAGAACCATACCATTCGATGTTGAACAATATCTATTTACTCCTTGCCATGAAAGATGAAAAAATTGACACTTTTAATCCCTTCTACATTTCCTCCTTCCATCTCCCAACATTGGTTAGCCATTATTTTTCCGTTTTCAAGATTTAAAACACATTTTGTTAGGGAATCGTTGCCTGAAATCACCCACCTTGGCCAGGCACAATAATAACCATCTGCACAAGTTGTCTCACAACAGGAGGTCCCAATAAGGAACATGGTGCTGCCACTGAAAACTAACCAACTAATTCAGGAGGGGCCAAGAGCGAGGAGATGCCAGCGCATAATATGTCTTGTAAAAGTAACTGGAAGAATATGGGAGGGACCAAAAGGAGGAAGGAGACACCAGGTCCTAATATGTCTTGTCCACCTCTCAGAAACCCTCAGGCTGGAATCCATCTTGGCTTAGAGATGCACACACCACCAGGAAGGACCCTGTGTCAGATGAAATATGGGCACAAGCAAGATGACTGACCAGAGACAACCTGGAAGGCTAACCCCATTACCAGAAAACCCGAGACTATGAGCCACATGGCAGAACAGTCTCCTGGGTTCCCTTGAAACAGGAAGCGGGTAGGGCACAACGTTTAAAAGAATGACATAGCCCACACAGGCGCCATGACAGTTCCAAGGCCGACCATAAAAGGTCAAAAAGTGGGCGGTGGCCCAATTCCTGGAAATCCCCACCCCTTCCCCCAAATAGCTAGAATACTCCTCCTACTCATGAAATTACCTATGAAATTACTCACCCCTATGAAAATTGACAACCCCACACCCTGGTGCCTCTTGCCTTGGGAGATGGCCCACACTCTGTCTATGGAGTGTATTTCTCCCTGAATAAACCTTCTTTCACTTTACAATGGCTCACTCTTGAATTCTTTCCTGCACGAAGGCAACAACACACGCTCAGCGGCCATCCCAGGGACTCTCCTGAAACCTGGGATGTGACCATCCTCTCTGGCTCCACTTTCTTTCCTGCAACACCCTTACCCTGCTGCTCTCTGCCCAGGTGCCCCTTCCCAATAGTCTTTTGCTTTGTCAGTACGTGTGTCTCCTCAGATAATTCATTTCCTAGTGTTGGACAAGAGCCCACTCTCAGGCCCTGGAATGGTTCCCCCCTTCAGATAACAATTAGGAACCTATTAATATAAATCCAGGTTTACCCCCCACCCCGGCCTTTATCACAGCTCTCTCTTTATTCCTGAGTTCATGAAGCAGATGTCAATGGGACTCCTCCAGAATTAGAGATAAAACTTCTAAATTGTACATGGAAATAAAGCACCCCTACATTCTAGAGAGAAGTACCAAGGAACCCCAGACACACCCCTCCTAGAACTTTGAAGAGTCAGGGCAGTTCTGACCCTGCTATCATCTCCCATTCCAGCCTACATATGCAGAAGACAAGAACTCAAGGAAGATTGTGGGGATCAGCTAGGAGGATTTTCCTCTTCTGCACTCCCCCTCAAAACACACACACACAGCAAGCCAAATGAGGGACCAATGTAAGAATCACTAGTAGAGACTTGTGGTGCCTGAAAAAATCTGAGACAGGGCTCTCAATCCTCTTTAGGCATCTGCACACTTGCTGATCTTCCATTCTGTACCTAACTGAGGTTGACAAAAAAGAGATCTGGAGAAAGAAAGCAAGGCAGAGAGTGCAGGTGATGGTGAAACAACATATACTCTAGATATTTAGTGGCAAGAGGCATGAGTTTCCTGCAGGTCAGGTGCCCACGAGGTAGTCAGGTTGAGCCACCTCAGTAGCACCATATCTAAGAGGACAGCCTGCCAGACAAGAGGATTCCAGCAGCTGGAGGCTGTGGAGTAGACTCCCAGAGGTGGGAGCTCAGCTGGAGTCAGAGGGGTCTTGACAGAGAACCAGCCATTTGTCTGGGAGGGAATGTTCTTGAAGGACCCCCAAGAACTCACACATAACCCTTTGGAGAACACCAGCATTTGGACCTCTCTCACACAGAATAAATCAGAGGCAACAACAACCTAAAAAACACCCAAAGGCACCATCTAAATGATGTTCACCCCCTCTTCCCCCCATCTCTTCTTCTTACTACAACACAACAGAGGAGAAAAGGACTCATAAGAAAGAGAGTGTAAGGAAGGGAGATGACAGAAGGAAGAAGGATCTCTGTGTAGGGGAGGATAAATCATTTTTCTTCTCCCCTCTTAGGTTCAACGGCTGGAACCCAAAATAAAACTGATAAAAGACAGAATAAGAAGGGAGTTCCCTGGTGGTCTAGTGGTTAGGATTTGGTGCTTTCATTGCTGTGGCCCAGGTGCAATCCCGGGTTCAATCCCAGGTTCAATCTCTGATCAGGGAACTGAAATCCCACACAGCATGGCCAAAACCAAGAAATAAAAAAAATCAGAATGAGAAGAGAAAACAATAGTTTTAATTATGTACTATGCACAGGAGCTCACAAAGTATAATGTGGCTCAAGGAAGTGGCCAAATGACTGAGGCTTATATACCATGTTAGGCTAAACAAAGTGGGATTTGAGCCTCTGGGGTGAGCAGGAATGGTTACAGGAATAAGAAACAAGAGCTGTCTTTTTATGCAGATAAGGTTCTCAGGTGATAAAAGTTGTCTCTGGGAGTAGATCTCTTCCTGGTACAGAGACATCTTTACAAATGGAAATTTCCTTTACAAATGTAAATTTCCTCTGCAAAAGGGAAAATCTGTGCTCTATTTTTAGGGGAGGGAGGTAAAGAGCTTTTCCTACATCTGCTGGTTCTCGGTTGGCAGTTAGCTCAAAATAATTCATATGCCAAAGAGACATATTTTGGTACCCATCATCTGCCATAGGTGCCCAACCTTGGAGTGGAAAGAAAATGAGAGTTAAATTGAATAAGAGATAGAAGCAGCCTTATTGGATTTTGAATACTTGAAATTACCAGAAAAGTGATGGGATCAGACCAAGATATTGCTAAAAGAGCAAGAAAGGAAGATTTGACTAGGACAGTCTAAAGACTTTGGAGAATGTGAAGAAAGATTTTATATTTGGATATTTCAGATTCAACCTATTCAATAAACTGGTTACATTTATTCTGAATCATCTCCTGATCCACTGGACTTATTTTTTCCAAGGACTCCTATCTACTGTACTGCCTAAGTATTTGCATTATCGAGATTATCTGTTGCCTTTAGATTTGAACTTGCATAGTTAATAAATTATTTAGTAACACTTTATTGGCATCCCTTCGCCATCTTTTGGCATTGAATCTTGCTATGAAGTCTGAAGTCAGCCAGACTTTCCCCTTCTCTGTGACTTAATTTCTTTTCTTCATGCCCATATAAATCTTCCTTTATCTCATATCCAGTAACTTTTTAAGGATATGGCTGTGTGTTGGCTGTGTGGTGCCGATCTTTACTGGATCGTGCTTCAATGTGCCGATTCAGGCTTTTACTGAAGGAAACTGTTTTCTTTTATAGTATCGAAATCATTTCTGTTCCATCTGTTCTATTCTCTCTCTCTCAGAAATGTCAATTAGTATATACTGGATCGCCTTTGTTTTTCTTCCATATCCAGTACCTTGTCTATAATCTCTTCTATGTCTTTGTTCTTTTCCATTTCATTTTGGGTGATGTTGTCATATTTGCCACTATACATGTGTTTTCAGTCACATTTATTCTTTGTGTTGTTTTTCCTCTTCCATTTCTTTAATTCCTTTCCCATCTTTTCCTACTGCTTTTTAATTTTTCTTTGAACTTTTTATGCTTCTTTGAAATCTTTTTCTCTGACTAATTTTTATTATGGGCAACCTCTTTGAGACCCTAAGAACAATTTCTTTGTATCCTTTCTATTATTATATAGATAATTTCTCTGTGGTATATGTTTTACATCAACTTTAAAAAAATTGTTTCTCGGGCTTCCCTGGTGGCGCAGTGTTTGACAGTCCGCCTGCCGATGCAGGGGACACGGGTTCGTGCCCCGGTCTGGGAAGATCCCACATGCCGCGGAGCGGCTGGGCCTGTGAGCCATGGCCGCTGAGCCTGCGCGTCCGGAGCCTGTGCTCCGCAACGGGAGAGGCCACAGCAGTGAGAGGCCCGCGTACCGCAAAAAAAAGAAAAGAAAAGAAAATTGTTTCTCTCTTCCCAACTTCACTCTCATTATTATTATTATTATTTTGGCAGAATCTACCCATAGGGCTCCATTCTGATTACTATTATTATTATCTTTGAATCTCTGAATGGTTCACTGTTTTGTTTTTTAATAAATTTATTTATTTTTGGCTGTGTTGGATCTTTTTTTTTTTTTGTGGTACGCAGGCCTCTCACTGTTGTGGCCTCTCCCGTTGCGGAGCACAGGCTCCAGACGCGCAGGCTCAGCTGCCATAGCTCACGGGCCCAGCCGCTCCACGGCATGTGGGATCTTCCCAGACCGGGGCACGAACCCATGTCCCCTGCATCGGCAGGCGGACTCTCAACCACTGCACCACCAGGGAAGCCCTGGATCTTTGTTGCTGCATGCGGGCTTTCTCTAGTTGCGGCAAGTGGGAGCTACTCTTCATTGCAGTGCACATGCTTCTCATCGCGGTGGCTTCTCTTTGTTGCATAGCACAGGCTCTAGGTGCACAGGCTTCAGTAGGTGTGGCACACGGGCTCAGTAGTCATGGCTCACGGGCTCTAGGGTGCAGGCTCAGTAGTTGTGGCGCACGAGCTTAGTTGCTCCATGGCATGTGGGACCTTCCCAGACCAGGTTTCAAACCCGTGTCCCCTGCATTGGCAGGGGATTCTTAACCACTGTGCCACCAGGGAAGTCCGGCTCACTGGTTTTGTGATTTTAAAAAATCATGTGAATTTGCTGAAAAATGTGGTACGAATCACATACTCACAGTCAATCTTTATTTCCCATGTCTTGGGGCACTTCTCCCCTTAGCTTTAGGCCGACAGGAACTTCTGTGGGCACTGCTCTCTTCTTTACCTCATCTTTGGGATCTCCCCTCAACCTGGAGGTTAGAGCATTCATCGAAGGTTTTTAAAGAGACTACTGAGAACTCTATTTGTGGGTGAGTACCCTAAAAGTCAAGGTATATAACACAGGAGAAGAATGAAGGCAGTGAAAACAATTACTTTAGCCCATGAGTTTTAGTGTTCCCTCCCCATTCCTAACGTATCTCAGCAACACATAAAACTAACTTTACCTAATGTTTTAATTGCTCTTTTTTAAGAATAAAAAAGTATGAAATCAGGGCTTCCCTGGTGGTGCAGTGGTTGAGAATCTGCCTGCCAATGCAGGGGACACGGGTTCAAGCCCTGGTCTGGGAGGATCCCACATGCCACGGAGCAACTAGGCCCGTGAGCCACAACTACTGAGCCTGCGCGTCTGGAGCTTGCGCTCCGCAACAAGAGAGGCTGCGACAGTGAGAGGCCTGCGCACTGTGATGAAGAGTGGCCCCCGCTCGCCGCAAATAGAGAAAGCCCACGCACAGAAACGAAGACCCAACACAGCCAAAAATAAAAAAATATATATATATATAAAAAGTATGAAATCAAAGAGATACATTGAGAAATTTTTAGGAATGGACATCACTCTCTGTCTGCCCACAGTATTACTCAGCCACCGTGTCTAAGATGGGG